>NC_029781.3:105915053-105916897 GCF_000817695.3 Arachis duranensis
GTGCTTCTCACATCAGTTTCTTGACCAAAAGCATTTGCGGTTACAGGGTCAGTTGGTGCATTATCTCTGGGCAAGCTGGTTTGCTGAAAATCTGATAAGCAGTACTCAAGAACATCTATATACATATCAACTGATCGCAAAACAATTGACTTTGAAGACACTTTAAGGAGATCGCGAACCATCTTTGGTCTAATTTCTCGCACTGAAAAACCTACGGCTTGAATTTCAGTCACCAATTCCCAGGGTACTGAAAAAACAGGATAATGCTCCTTTACAAAGCTGCAAACGGTTGCTGGAAGTAGATTACCACTCATCCCATTCCCAGGTTGTGAAAGAAACATGCCTTCTTCGGCCTTCACTAAGTTTCCTGAGTATAGCTGCCATACAGGAAGTTCAACAATACGAGAATAAAATGGATGTATCACGCGCTCTTTTAGGCATTCCCAATCTGCTTTAGGAACTAGCGTCACAGGAGAAGCAGTGTCACTGTGATCACCGACTTGGTCACTCTGACCAAGCCTTTCAAAAGATCGTGGCCAGAAGGAGTATATCTGATCTCCATATGCCTTCAAAGAGACACTGATTGCAGGATAAGCACTAGAATCAATTAAAGAACTTGAAATGTCCTTTCTAAGCTTTTGAATTTCCAAAATCATTTCAACATAAGAATCACATACACAAGACATCAGCTCTCTGTTCCAAGATTCGATTAATTGATTTCCAGCATCATATCGCCCCTCGGCAGAAGCTCTTCTGTCTTGGTATTTAAAAAGATAACGGCCTCTGCTATGACGCACAAGAAAGCAACCAACTACGGTAACAGGCATGTTCATACAGCCAGACAAAGGAAGAGGGGACATGATTGAGCTCACTGAATAAACATTGGCATGCTGACCATTTCTCGATATAAGTGCTGCTATTCCAGCAACAGGAGTCAAGTTATAAGCAAGATACCGCCTATGCAGAAAATTTAAATATTAAATAATGATAATATGGTAATTATAAGATAAATCACTTCAAACACACATATCATCAAACAATACCTATCAAGAGCCATATTTCTAGTTTGCCCAGAACCCAAGCTGAGTACTAGAAGCCATCGATCAATGATTGTAACTCCTTCTGAATATAAACTCACATCAATGACATGCATCTTTATAGCAGCATTGGAGCTGCCAAACAGTCTTGACAATTGGAACTTTCTCCATTTCTTTTCCGAAAATGGATTCCTCATAACAGAAGATGATGGATCAATGCTTACTGAAAAATTCTGCAATGGTTGTGAACTTCCTTCTTCCCATGTTGATATTGACACCTGATGGCATGAAAATTTCAAGCTAGTACAAAATATTTGATGAAAAGAATTCCTGATAAGAACTCTCTTACAGGTAAAAATAATTAGCAAGACAGGTAAAAAGATATTTTTTTAGAAGAAATTTGCAATCACAATAGAATAAAGAGTGATTAATAATTTAATATTACTTGAGAATAAAGAGACGAAGAGTTATTAGTGAATTACTAGATAATCTCCAATCAACATACAAGAAAATATGTATGAGGTATTAACTACTATTTACAAGACTGCAATAATGAAGTTAAGCTATCCCAATATCTTATATACATGATTATATCGTTATTATTCTTACTATATAATTATTATTATTTTGCCTACATAATCAAGATTGAGCATATTAGTAATCACATCAACACATGATAAGAAAATAAGGAAATGACGAAAATTCCCTTCTGAACATGTATCAACAAAAGATTCTTGAGGCATTAATATTCCATTAATCACTTCACTAATTGTTAGTAATTGCACTTGCAAAATTCACAACACATCA
>NC_029781.3:105916903-105918361 GCF_000817695.3 Arachis duranensis
CAGGAGAAAGAGACATCAAATTGAGAACTTTTTTTATGAAATCACTATGGATATGACTCACATTTCTTCTTTCCCTTTAATACAAATGCCTGAAAAGCTAGTATGCTATGTGTCATCTATGTCATTGTTCGGTGTATTTGAGTGGAACAAAACTCTCATATTTGTACTAGATTGGCCGTCTTGCTTCAAATTGGTGCACACGATCAATTTTTTAGGGCATTCTCTCAAATATGTAGAGATTGGAGAGTATTAGAAATCGGGATAAGATCGTACCAAATAAAAAATATGATCTCTTACGATTAGTTCTGATTTTTACTATTAACTATAAATAGAGGCTAGCATTCCTCTCATGTAACACATCATAAGAGTAATATGCTCTTTATTATTTTCTTGGTTAATCATGGATTTTAACAGAAAGCATTGTCCTTATGATGTTTTTATGTCTCTCACTTCATCTGTTGTTAATCTCTTGTCCTCCAAGCTCTATGTATTATTCTTCTCCTCTTGTAAATAGTATTTATTCTTTTAACTCCCAAAAAAGAGGACGCAATGGCAATGCTATCTATCTATCTATCTATCTATCTATCTATCTATAACATATAAAAGTTTATACCAACGAGTTTAAGCCATCTTTTCTTTACTAATGATGCCACGCCAGCAATCCTAATGACTTGGCAAAAGATGAAAATCAACCAATCACCCTTTAATAAAATATTTTTAAAAAATTAATATTATTCAATTGAAACATAAAGTACTAATTAAATGCAATAAGCATACATTAAAAATTTCATAATAATAATTATAAAAAATTTCAGTTACAAATATTCAAATTCTACAACTTATACATGTTAATTATTACTCTTCATTTCTTAATCTCTCATACCAATTGTCAAAAGCACTTATTAAAATACACTATATAGTATAAATAATTTAGCTCTCCGCGTATCGCGTGGGTCTCGCTCTAGTTTTTTCTTTAATCTTGAACAGAAATTTTGTTATCGAGTTTTTTACCTACAATGCAATCTCATTTCCCTAGCAAAAAGCATTACGCCTTCACCACATCAAATCCCTAGCTATCCCTTGCCTAAATTTATCCTAAACCTAGCATCCACTGATCACAACCAAATAGACCCTCAACCTAATGCTTGTCCACATATATCCTATATGAATGTTTAATAACCCAACCGCATACCCATATTTCCTAATTCTTTTCCTATCCTGCACCAATCTACAATATAATAGTTGTAAAGCTACCTGCAAAACTGACTTCAGAAATAGGAGTGCTCTAGATCCATACTCCATGAATATTTCAGTAATATGCTTTATTTTGTCTGATCCATGGTCAGGCCCAACCTTCAAGTGATTAGATGATAGCGGCATCCGGATAATGGTAGAATCCGATAGCGACCACAAATCATGCTGATCAATGAGCATTGGACTAAATTGATCACAAAAGCG
>NC_029781.3:105918425-105948085 GCF_000817695.3 Arachis duranensis
GGGATAATTATGTGCTTGTGAAACAAATCATTCGTCCAAGGAAGAAATAAAGAAGTGCAACATAACTGCTAATATAAACTCCAGAAAGGGACTAAACAGCAGTTCTTTTAAGTGACAAAATCTAAAAACCACAAATAAAACATCAATGAAAGGAACTAAATTCTAGAACCATTTGCCCCTACCTTTAGCATCAAGTAACAACTCAAATGATTGTGTCAAAAATCTTTTACGTAATAGGCTCAATTTGATTATCATTAACAAACTGGGTCCAATTTAGGATTTCATTATTTCAACTTTATTTATCAAAATAACTTTGAGAAATATTTGGATTATATGATTAAGATGTTCTGAATCCAAAACAAACTAATCCATACACAATAGGTGGTTAACTTTTAAACTTAAAACAATTTGGCCAAAATTATAGTTTATGAGAGATAATGACAAGAATTTCTTGTGAATTGTAAGTTTCTTAACATTAACTAGGACAAACTGTGGAACATTGATATATATGGGCAAAGAGGTATAGAATGAAAGAAAACGACTAAAATGAACTATCACCATTGGAGTTTTATCCTCTCCCCATTCTAAGAATGATTGAACTATATTGCCCTAATATTACCAATTTCCTAATTGTACTGAAGACGTACATGTTTTAAATAATCAGATGATATTGGCACCATAGTATCCTCAGAACCAACAATATCACACCTAGATAACAACATAGAGTACTTAAAGATGAAAATGTCATGTTGCAAGAAGTAACACCATAAAAAACAACAAATCAAGCTGAGAATGGAGTAACTAAAACTAATTTACATGAATTTAGATGAAGAACATGCCGCATAGTAGCATACCTATCAAAGAAAACATCTTTGCTGAAGGGGCATTAGTTGAAGGTGCAGCAAGTACCATACCATGAGGATCAAACATGTAAAAGTAGCCACCAGAAATGACTGAGAGAAGGTCACATATAGAATAGCAGCAAACTAGTCCTAAACCATAGTTTAGTGTGTTCCCCCGTATTCTCCATGGAGGATGGAGCTGGAAATTGCTAAATTCCTCTCTACTCAAGCAGGCACCTTCGAAGATCGCTATCAGAGCAGGACCTTGGTATTCACCTGAACAAAATTCCATGTTAAGAGCAATTAGGAAAGTTATCATAAACAGAATGCAGCATCATCATTTCACAGGCAAGAAACAGATCAACTTTGAAAAGACATTAGCTGATATACAACTTCGATTCAACCAGAAGGGCATAATGAGCTTGTTGACACTCTGCATAATTGATGTTTGAAACTTTTGTGCTTTCTAAGAAAAGGACACCAGTGTACAATGCTGTTCCCATTGTACATTTAGGAATAAAAAATGTTGCAAAATCATACCCGCTTAGGTGAAGAAGCAATTTTTGTGACTACAGTTAGTAGCCACTAAGTTAAAAAGTAGCAACCTCCCTGTTTTATGAGGACTGGAAACATATTAAACACTTGATGCATTAAGTGTTTAATGGTCACATATGGAGAAGGCCAAGGTTGAAGCAGCTTAGAAGGCTCAACAGGAAATGTGAACTTAAAAGGCTGTGGCCTGCTATCTCCCAAATGTAGGGAGTTTGAGACAATCACTTATCTATGAACCCATCCAAATGGCTGCACTCTTGTGGGGCAGTGCTTCATTGATTCCTTTCTTTCCCTTTTTTCTTTTTTAAAAAAAAAAATCATGTAATTTTTTTCATTTTGACACAATGTTCTGTTTTTGCATTTTCATGTGGTTGACTTTTTAATGAACACTTAGTTTGGAATCTCTATCTTTTAAGTGTTGGGGGTACACCTTACAACCTTAGATTGTCACTGTGAAGTATCTGGTTGGAGCATAACTCTTATTTCAAACAAGCTTATTTTATGGGATAGACAGTTGGCCTCTGATGTAAACTGGTAATCTTTTAGACAAAGTCCCCTCTCAGATGCGTTGAGAGATTGGAAAGCTATGTTTTCTTTTTTTTTTTTTTTTTTTTTTTCAAAAATAACAACTATGTGAGCCAGCCCATATTCTACTTATGGGATCTTCTTGTTGGTTTAGAATTTGTGAGGAAACAAAAAAATAAATTGATATCTGCATTCCTGTTGAAAGAATTGCATACATATCCAAAAAAAATTGCATATACATCTACCTTGGAAGAAATATGGAAAGTTAATTGAAAAATAAATAAGAACATTACCTAAATTGTGCTGCAGCAAAGACTGACGAGGATGTTCCCTTTTATCATAAATCAGGTGCAATCTCTTTGCATTGCAGCAATCTGCCAACTCAAGGAGGTCAAACAACAAAAACTCAGTGCTCCCATACAGGGCCAAAAGATCATTTACTTTATTATAGTCCATGCAGGGTAGATCTTTAGTCATATCTTCATTGACTAAAGAGAGGCAACGAACTGACTGTACACCCAGCCTGTCTGCCAAATCATTGCTGATACTTGGATGTACAAAGTGTCTGCCAATAAGAGAACTGTTTTCCAGCCAAGGTGCGTCATTATACACAAGATCTCCTGCTGGCATCAGAATTCCAAAAGTATCAGGAATCAGCAAGGGCCCATCAACAGGCTCAACAAGTGGCTTCTCCAGGCAACATTCTGCTATGGCTTCAAGGACACAACAGACAAAATTTAGCTGATCCATTGAAAGAGGAAGTCGTTGCACATCATTCTGCAACCTTTGTAATACATGAATATAATCGGTAATACCAAAACTCAATCTGACTCCTAACTTTAGCAACAATTCTTTATACTCTGTGAGTTCAGATGGAACAACATATAAATAAGGAGTAAATTTTACAGGGGAATCAAATGCAAGTGCATTTGGTGATACAAAATCATCACCAATCCAGACCCATGAAACACCACTTAATCCTGCTTTCAGTTCATTGAACTTATCGCTGCTAATATATTCTTGCAATTTTGAATAAAGGCAAGGTATTTCCTTTTGTAACTGAGCATCAAAACCAGGATCCAGCAATGAATTCATCTTAAGCTGCTTATAGGACTCAGATAGCTCAATTAACTGTCTTGATAAAACTGCAATTTCTGGCCAATCCATCCACCCAAGTTTAGTTTGTAGATATGTCATGTCACATTCACCGTCTAATATGTGCATTGAGGACGACACTATCCACATTTGTGATATAGGCCTCACAATCATGGGGGGTGCAATTTGGTTATTGGATTTCAACCATGGAAGTCCCCTAACAGGTGGATCAGAAATTACTGGACACCAAGAGATTTGCTTCAGTTCAGACCAAAATTCCTCCTCTGCCATATCATCAGTTAAGCTGCTTACAAAAGAATCAACATCTGTTGGGGAGTTCACATCCTCTTTAGGAAAGCCTTCATATACAACAGTACCATCAATTATACTGCTGCTTCTCACAACCATGGCAACCTGTTGATCACCATTATAACTTTCACCTTTATTTGAGAGCCTACGGGCTAGTTTAGCCAAAAAAACCAGTAACACTCTACCATGGTTGGAGGCTTCAATAGCCCCGGAATCATGCAACATGCCAACTGATCTAGCGCAATCAAGCAAACCAGTAAATCCCAGAGTTGTCCTAAGTCCAAGGGTAACTAAAGTATCTAAAATTTCAGGGTCTGAAAATTTGTCAGAGGGGAAAAAAGCATCCCCATGCAGCATCTTTTTAAGCTGAGGAACACGAGGATCATAAAGCCTGCAATAACAATCTAATCAGCAATTCAAAACAAAATCACTTCTAAGCAACTAAAGTATTTGTCATGCAATTCAGGATGAAATATAATATCTGATACAATTACAGTACATTTTTCTATTAAGTAATGGATCTATAACCCATTCTTGTTGAGTCCAACTCCAAGTCTCCAACGTGAGCTTAAACATACATTGTTATCAAAGCAGGACTATTTCCCATAAAATTTAACCTGCATATCACAGATATACCTTGAATTGTAGACCATAACCCACTCTCGTTAATAACAGTAACTGAAATCAGTAATATGCCTGTGTTTGCTGAGAGAATTATAGTTCACAAGCAATTACATGTAAGGGAGAATAGCAGCATGTTCAAAGGGTAAAAAGCAGAATGGTTTCATTTATGAGCTTCAGGATGTAGTGGATTTTTAATAGTGAGTATAAGTCAGATACCAAGAATCTGCAAGGAAACTGAAAAAGATGAAGTGTGCAAAAATTGATTGTACACCAAATATTGTATATGCAAGAGACAACTAACACCATAAAGTAATCCATAAAATGGAAAATACATCTCAAGTCTCAGCAACTATGGAAGGTCAGAAAAAAATAATAATAAATAAAAAAAACTTGTAGATATCTAAGATGTTTTTCTACCATAATTTTTATGATTAAAATACTCAAAATGTAATAAACCATCAATTATTCCAAGAAATAAAATAAGATCTATCAAATAAATAAAGAATTTAAACAAGATCTAAATAATAATAATAATAATAATAATAATAATAATAATAATAATAATAATAAAATCTACCGAAGCAACTGTGTCAAACCATCAACATATAAATTCATCTGAATAATTTCAACTATGGTTTTTCTTGACCTTCTTCTACATCTACCTATTAGACTAACATGTTCTACTATCCTTACTAGAGTTTTCACTGCCATTTCACACACATGACCAAACCACCAATGATAAGACTTTACCATCATTTCAAAAAGGGTCAAATCCCAACATTTCCAATAAATTCTTCGTAATTCTATCTTGTCTACTATCCATTTTTCCAATGTAACATTCTCATCTCTATAACATTAAGGGCTTTTCTTCTTGTTTTCCTTTTTATATTTTCAGTCTCACTAATTTAATTGTAAATATGATTAACAACATTACGGGTGAGAGAGATAAAGATACGTTACATTGCAAATTTGCATAATATTATTCCTTCAAAATAACTGTGGCACACTGGCAATAATTGCATTCAGAAGTAAAATCACATAAGTCATTTATATAATAAATGAAAACATCTTTAAGATTTATTTTCACAGAGAAAAACTTCTAAAATTACCTAGACGGTTGTTGCCAAGTTCCATTAGCTGCCATCACAAATGGTATGGTTGGAAGTGAAGATTTGAGAGAGGTATCCTCTTTAATTAAAAGCTGCACATCATGCAGAATAACTGAAATGACTTCTTGCTTCAAAAGGAACTCTGACATGTGATTGATTATGTGATCTTTGTAGAATTCCACCTTTGTTGGTTCTTTTATCTTTAAATACCTTCTCATAATGATCCTTTCTGTTTCTGATTCAGTTCTTATGAAGCTATCATTTAAAAGATCTTCACGAACACCAGTGGGACCAAGCCATTTCACAGGGTTACACAAATTTACTAGTTTCCTGCTTTTGTATGACTCAAATATAGGGAGGTGTTTGATGGTATCAACATGTGTGTTATCAATTTGCTCTTCAGAGAACCATTTTGACTGGAGAACAAAACTCCGCAGTTCATGTAGTTCCCCTTCAGATGCATCTTTGAAAATCCCCTCAATATTCTGCGGGTCTCCAGCAACAGCCATGAACACATTCAATACACCCCTTGCGGTTGATGGCTGGACAAAATGTTCCAGTTTTGGATGATCTAACTGCAGGTCATTTCTCAAAAATAAACATCCAACCTTCAACAACAAAGAATACATCTTTTCACTCCATCCATCATTTTTTATCACATTTGAATTTGGTAGTAACTGCATCAAGTATTCATCTCCAACAGGCAATATAGGCCACTTAGAGAACATTAAAAGATCATCACAATATGATTTCAGATAATTCCATAGTAGTTGCAACCATTCTAAACTGGGTTGGCCATGAATACCAGGAGTCCAGCTTACTTGTCCAGCATGTTGCCACTCTCCAGGCAGTATTTTCACCAGAAGCTTCTCAAGTAACTGGCATGACAAGAAAGAAATATTTGTACCATCTGTTTGGGCAATGTAGCAAAGTTTTCTATGAACCTCTTCTGGAATAACGCAATCTATAAGCTGATGTGGAATCGAATCCTTGAGAAGGCCGTACTCATCACCACGTGCAATGTAAACTCTTTCTCCAACACCCTTCTTATCAACTGATGTAAAGGAACCATCTGCGAGTGGTAACAACGGCAAGCCCAACAGACTATCGCACTGCATGTTTTCTTGCAAGTCATGTAAGCAATACTCAAGGGACAAAATCATTGCAACCCTGTCCTTGAACTCACGCTTCCTTTTGATCAACAAAATCCTTAACAGCTTTGGTGTTAGAAAATGCAACGATGGACAGATCTCCTTAAACCTTTCTACAAGTGATTGCGGAAGCGAAATGACAGGCAAAGAAGCACTCGCCAATGCTTTAATAAGTTCTGCTGCCTTAAGGAAAGAAAAATCTGGAAATATAGCATGTTTGGTTGAGATCCATTGACCACCTCTAGCTTCTGTATATAATACACAAAGATTGAATTCAGCAATAAATTGGTAAAGTTTCCGCACTACGGATGCCCAAGGTTCTAACCCTAATGTTGTTGGCCACAATGAGAAGAACAAATTGCAAGGGCCAATCTCTGATGCTACCTTCTCAAGTAAACGACCATAGGCAGGGGCAACAACATTTTCAAGGAGGTAAATATTCCACTCTGAGCGTTTTCTTCCAACCCCAGTCATATCAGAACCAAACCAGATATCCCTGCGATTCGATGATAGTTCAAAATATGCATTTACATGTGCAGGAAGACCAGTAGTTATGGGTAAAGGTAAAAAGCAGAATGCACGACCTTCAAAATTTTCTGGTAGATGCATTGGCAAATTGGCAGCTTGTAATAGATCAGGAAAAACCAGACAACGATCCTGCCCCCCAGAACTATCAGCCAGGTCATCACCAAACTTAACAGTTTTCAAATATACAGCAACACATGCCCAGGGAATAAAATTCTGACTCTGACCATTGGATGCTTCAGAGGTTCCCAAATTTCTGTCAATAGAGCTTAGCTTCTTCAGAAATTGAACTCTATTCATTCTAATGTGCTTCTCCTCCTTGAAAAAGTTAAACATATCCTGGGCTTCACTAGCTCTGATTTCAGGCTCACCGACACAGGTTCTGCGTACACGGTGCAGTAGGTGCATTTCATGCCCTGTGCCTTCTTTCACAAAAATAGAAATAGATTTCACATTACGCAGAAAAAGTAATGTTTCAGAAACAACCTCAGAAAAAGCAGCAAAGAGAGATCTGACATCTTCAGGTGTATAAACTTCCTTTTTAATTTGGCTGCGAGAGGCAACACCTGCAGTTCTAAGAGGGAACCGAAACAGAGTACCTGGAAATGGGTGTTGCAAATCACAGCCAAAATGTAGCAATGAAGAAAATTGATCGGGAAATTGCTCCAAAATCTGCCTCCCCACAAACTTAATTCGTAAACCAGGGTGGGAAGGAGATATTCCAGGCAAATTACAGGCATGAGGGTCAAACATTACAATATTTTCTCCAGAAACAAACATGGGAATGTCCGTAAAGTGGTAGACACAATTAAATCCTAGTCCAAATCTTCCAATTGCAAAAGCCTTCTCAAGTTTACTCTCTTGGCCAATACGAGAAATGGCATAAAGATCTTGTGGACTAAAAACAGAGTCATTGAAACAATATAAAGCAGGACCTTGCCAGTCAGCCATTTCTGGAGAAAGAATAGAAGAAGTCCCGTATTGAGACTTATCCAAAAGAAATATTACTTCAGAAGCACCTGCATCTTCTGCATTTTGTACCATCTCAAAGAGAGTCCCAGGTCCATCAGCATACATTTCAAGTATGTGCTTAAGCCTTGTTGTCAAAGCTTCATGCTGTCCAAAAGCCTCAGCAGCTCCGGACAAACCAAAATTCACTGAGTCTGCACTCTCGGCCAGTAACATCCTACGAAGAGACCGAACACCAAGTTTTTCTGCTACATCATTAGATATGTTTCCATGCACAAATTTTTGAACTGTTCTCTTTGCATTCCAATTTACAGTCGCTGCATTGCCAAAAGAACCATTCGGATCTTCTGAACTTAGCAACCAGGGTGCATCATTAAAGACCAAGTCATCGGCAAGAAACAGTCTACCTGATATATCTGGTAGATATACCTTGACATTCTGTTCATGAAGATAGACTTCAGCTAGCTGGTGAACTATTAGAGTGACTGCCCGAATCTCATTTGGGTCAAGCGGAGATGATCCTTTCTTTACTGCCATCCTAGCAAGGATATTGGCATAGTCAGCATGTTGCAAGCATTCCCGGATACCAAGTTTTAGAAACAGATTTTTGAAAACTGCCAAGTCAACTGGAATAACACGAATATACGGAGCCAAATGGAGAGGACCATCAAGGACTACCTCGTCAGAGGTTGCAAATCCATCTCCCACCCATATCCACCGACAGCCTTCAAGAACAGCTTTAACAATCTCAATCTCATCCGATGATATCATTCCTGTCAAAATTGAGTATATCCTCGGCATTGCCAGGGCTAATTCCTGCCTAAGTACTTGATCAGTCACAATCTCATTATTCTTTCCAAGCTCAAGTAGTTGAGCAGCAATTACACCACCTCCTGGTGGAGACATCCATCCCAGGTTATATGACAAAGCTGTGGAAGAGCATTCGCCATCCAATATCCGCATGCTAGCCGAGACTAGCCACAAATCACTTAGTGGCCTCACAACTTTTGGAGGAGCAACTACAGATGATGTAACCGGCCATGGTAATGAGCCAAATGGGGCAGAAACTAAAACTGGGCACCAAGAAATCAACCTAAGATCATTCCAGAACTTTTCAAGATCAGATTTTGGGGTGCGCGACCTAAAGGCAGTTGCTGCTCGTGACAACATTCGGTTAACTGCTCGTTTATCATCAACTTGATCAGGAAACCATTTCAATGCATTAACTTCTAGGTATGAGAAAAGCACTTTCCCTCTCAAATATGCCTTTTGTTGATCCCCATGCATCAAATGCTCTATACACCGGGCACTTTCTAAAACTGTATCTGGAGAGACAGAAGTTCTGAGCCCCAGGCTGCGCAGAATATCAAGTGTTTCAGACTCCTGGAAAGCACCAGAAGGGAAACTATCAGAGTCTTCTAGTAATGCATATAGTTCTTCATTCCTTGGATCATACAAGACTGAGGGACGCTTAAGAGCACCGGTGAGTGTTGGGATAAATTCCAAATTTCTCAGAGAGTCTCTGATTGATATGTCCTCAAGAGATAAAAGTGCCAAATTTTGCAGAACAGATAACATTATGCTATCACGGACCTCAGCTTCCAATTCCCCAATTCTGTTAAACACGTGCTGCTTGTAAAATAGTGCTTTCCCCATTCTCTCAACTCCAAAATACCTTGACAGAATATCCTCTTCAATATGTGGGGATCTGACAATGAACTCTGCACCCAGAATAAACTCTGGCACATCCAATGGTGATAAGTACTTACGAGGATTTTCTAGGTCAGAGAAAAGGGAATCTTGAGCAGACTCTCTGTTGTAGACTTCGAATATATGTAACCTCTTGCAAAACCTTATGCTAACTTCATCCACAGAGCGTCCAACATACCATTTAGGATCTAAAAGAAACCTGCAGAGCTCATTTCGCTCTTCAGCAATCAGGTTATCCAGTGAAACTTGCACAATGTCATTATTTGAAACTGCATTAGAAATTGATTCCAAAACACCCGATGCACTTCCGTTGCATATATAACTAGATAAATCCAGATATTCAACTACATAACTTGAATTCAATATATCACATCCAATTTTGACAAGGATATTCTGCAGTGTATCAGACAGATTGCTTCCACTGATAATTTTCCGTTGTTCAGAAGGTCTTAACAAATGTCCAGATGTGGATGGTAAAATTGGCCAATCACTAAACAATGGTAATTTTTTACTCTGCTTTCCTAGATACTGCCAAAATAGCAAAAACCATGACGATGTTGGCTTTTGACAGAGTTTAGGATCCCATAACACTTTACTTTTATATTTCCAGTCAGCTGGCATAAATGCAGGGAATAACTGAGCAAAATGGTGAATGCTACAAAGGGAAATATTGGTCTTTGAGGACTTTGCAATAGCAGAGAGTCTGGTCAATATATCGGGAGGAATGGCTCTATCAATTACTCTACCTGAAACTGGCTCCATTAGTTTATATTCTAATTCATCGCATACAAGATAAGAAATTCCTTTCGATGCTTCCGAAAATGCGGCAAAATCACCATTTGCTAAAGGAAGTAAGGGCAAGTTGCACATCTCTTTACCAACATCATCGTCAACCAAGTCCTCTATGCAATATTCCAACAATAGAAGCTTGTCTGGTTTGCTCAAGTTAAATGTTTCACATTGCCTAAGATATTCGCGTACTTTACTAGGAGTAACCACCATGCTGGAATTATATTCTAAAAGCATGTCAAACAATGAGTTAGGCAAATGCACAACTGGCATTCCTATTTGAATCAGAGCCAAACCTAGGTCCTTGCTTTTAGTGAATTTTTCATCATGAAGAAAAGCTTCACTTGGTGTCACCCATCTTCCTCCATCAATATCTGAATGTATAACGGGAGCATTGCCAATGTTTTTGTATATTTGTTGAACCAAAATGCTCCATGGTTCGTCAAAAGAACCAGTAGGCCATAAAGAATAGTACATTTCTGTAGGCCCTAGTAAATCTGTCAAACCAAGCAGCATACGGATAAAAGTGGGAGCCACAACATCTTCCAGAAGAAGCCTATTCCAGGTAGAACGAACTCTTCCGCCTCTATCCATGTCATCCCCATACCAAATGCCACGACGGTTTGATGAGACTTCAAAGAATCCATTGATATGTACACTAAGCCCCGTTCTAACAGGCAATGGAAGGAAACAGAATGCACGACCAGTTCTGAGAGCATTTTTCTGTAAAATATAATGCAATATGAGGCATTGACCATAGAGGTATATTTAAAAAGACATTCAAAAAAAGCATGTGGAGATTTTGATTGCACCACAATTATCTTTCACCAAAACTTGGTGAACATTTTATGCCAACAATTTTTATTTCATAAATCAGATGCAAGAGAAGAATGATTGCTTAGTCAGGACCCTCCTAGTGCCACCTTGAAGACCCAGACAAGACTTCAATTTTCACTTCTCCAATGCAACACATTGTTCAAGCTACAGATAAGGTTTAGTTTCCTAGCATAAGGTATCAGAAAGAGATATATGCACTTCAGTTACAGCAACAGAAAATAGGGGTGTCAAGCAACAGTCAGCAGGTAACAGCCAGAAGGGATAGATCAAACAAAAATACCAATTTCAATACCAAAAGTGAAGCACAAGCCTACAATGGAAAGGAATTAGCCATATATAAGAAGTTTGCGAATATAATGGCCAGTTTGTTTTAAGGTTTCTGTTTTCATTTATAGCGTTTTATTTTTTTAATCTTTTGTAAAGAAAACAAAAAGCTAAAACAATGAAAGGGATAAGATTTGACTTTTTGTTTTTATTTTGTTTTCTTTGTTGTTCCTATTTCATATTTTCTTTAACAGAATCTTAAAAATAGAAAAGACTGGGGAAAAAAAATTAAAAAAAGGGCCATGAGCAACCATTCATTTGCCTCTACCGAGGCACCCAACATCTTAAGCTTTTGAAAGAGATCATTCTCAATTTGATCTACAAATTTACCCTTGCTAGCCTCATTCTTCTTAAAATAATAAGTTGAATTTCAGCACAAAGACAGTGCACCTATGTATTGTAAGCACTGCAACCTGAAGGGCTCTTGCATGAGAGGGCATATGAAGATATAAAATCATCAATTTCAAATATATAAAGTGGGTACAATATCCTACAAGCAAAAAGTAAGGAAGAGAGCAAAAATCTAAAAACAGAAATGTCTCAAATATTAGGGAAGAGCTCAAATCTCGTTTGCTCTACCAAGCATACACCTCTTGTTTGAACAGCACCATCAGCGCATTATTGAGATGAAGAAAAATACATTTTAAAAACATTCAATTCAATAATATTAAGAGAATGAACATGTATTCAAGATTATAGTATTCCTCTATTACTTAGACCCAAAAGTGACAGCAACCCTTGCACTGCTCTACAAAACCCCTTGGAATTGTTAGACTAAACAGTCATGTATGCCTATAAGGAAAAAAAAAGCTGCAATAAAATCAATTGCTGCACTGGACAAACAACAAAGGCAGCAAAATGAGGAACTACTTTCAACTGTATTCGGATTCACGACACAGATGGAAGCTAATCCTACGCATGCTGCTAGAACCAAAAGCAAAATCCAAAAGCATGGTGACTGTTAGATATAAAAGTTATTCATATAACTGCCAAATTAACCGTTAGAAGAGATGGTTCATGACATGATATCAAAATCCATACTATCAATAACATTAACACACAAATGGTTGTTCAATTACAAAAATGTTATGCTCCAAATGTCCAATCCTATGTGTGATAAGGGATGTGAATTCCCACATTGCTGAAGATTTAAGAATATAGTCAAGATTTAGTTTTAGATAATTCATGCATCCCTACTCCCCCAAGCTAAACTTTTTACGGTGGAGATAGGCCCACAAGATTAAGAGTAATAACCTGAATTATGTATCACAATGCATATTTTCTAACAAGCAAGTTCTAAGAAATAGGAGTAGACATTTGGCATCCATTTGGTGTAAAGCTCATGATCTTTATAGAGGAGTTTCCCTCTTAGACATGTATAGAGCTTGGAAAGGTATGCTTCATACATATCACATATTTTGATTTTTTTTTCACTTGTATGGAGGACCTCACATCCTCTTACTTGTATCCTTTTTTTCTTAATAAACAAATAACATGACTAATGTGCATATGTGCAGAGAAGAGAGAGAGAGCAGGAGCAACAATGAAAGATAATAAGATATGCAAATTACATTCAGTGAATTATCAGAAATGCATGCCGCAATTGATGCCCATGGCAGCAAGTGAATGTCATACTCTTTGGATGCAGTAGAAGCAAAAGAGCCAATCCTGCTTGATTTTGGGGACATGGTTTGCACCACATAAAATCTCTCAGTTTGCCTCTCAGTTTCAACTCCTCTTAGTGACTCACTTAAGAAGTTCAATGAGAATGCATCAACTTCATTACTGGTGTTTGAAACTTTGGATAATCTGAGCAGTGCCTGCCGGTGCCACACTAAGTCATTTGTCACTGAACTAACAGAACATGAATGAATTTTCTTGGGTTCAGGTTCTCCAGTATCCCATACATATATTTCAATGCGCAGTACACTCTTTAGAAAGAGAAGAGTCAATATTCCTTCTTCAAAGAGCTGATCAAACATGGATGAAATGTCTTTGGGTGTATATGCTTGCCTTGAGAGCTTACTACTGGCAGCCTGGTCTGCATTCCTCAAAGGAAAACGGAACAAAGTTCCGGCAAAAGGACGCTGCATGTCACACCCAAAACCACAATAGGGGAAGAACTGGTCCTCATATAAGGAGAGCACGGATGAACTGGTGAAGTCAATCCGCTTCCCAGGATTTGCCGCCGAAACTTTTGGAAGATAAACACCCTGAGGATCAAATAGCACCACATATTTGCCACTCACAAAGGAAGGAAGATCTGTCAAATGGTAAACTGAGTTGAATCCAACCCTGGAAAACAGCATGAGAACAAGAATGAAGCCAAAAACTATGAACACCAGTGATACATGAAGTAAAACCACACTCATTATCTCAGATTCGGCCATGCATTATTGCGTACAGTAAAGTTCCAACTACAGCAACTTCACAGATATCAACACAACACAACAAAAAAAAGAGCAGAAAATCACTAAAGGCAAACAAATTCAGCTCAAGGAATCAAAACGAAGCAGAAGAGAAGAGAGGCGAAGTTAGTATACCCGAAGCGGCCGGTCTTCCAGGCCTGGCCGTGCTTGCTGCTGCCTCCAATCTTGGAGATGCTGACGAAATCCTCCTCGGTGAAAACGGCGTCGTTATAGGCGAGGAGGGCGGGGCCCTGCCACTGGGCGAGGGTGTCGGAGAGAAGTGAGTCGCGGCAGTGGGAGCGGCAGTCGAGGCAAAGGGAGACGGTAGTGGCGCCAGCATCGTCGGCGTTCTGGATTAGCTCCTTGAGGACGGTGGTTCCCTCGGGGTAGTTCACAAGCACCTCCCTGATTCGGCGCGTGAGGTCCACCGTCTGACCGAAGTCTTCTAGAAAGATGGAATCAGAAGACGTCATTGCGAGAATCAAATCGGTGGAGTTTGAAAGGAAGGGAGCTGGGTTGGTTGGTTGGTTCTATGGGTTTCGAATTCGATTGTACATTGAATTACGAATGTGACTGTAGTGAGAATTTGCTTTGATCTTTTCTTAATTTTCAAGTTATTGTTTCTGTGGTGAGACAGAAGAAGTGGTTGAAGGGGAGGAAGAAGAGTTGGGTTTCGGGGTGTGAATGATCTACCGTCTTCCCATCATGAAGGAGCCAAACAGCATCAAGCGTGTTGAACTCATCATATAAGAATCTTTTCAAAAATATAGTCAATAAATATTATATTACACGTCTGTCTAAGATACATAATAAATGAACACAATCTTTCTTTACTTAGGTTAATATAAGTGTTTTTTATTTTTTTCTATTTGAGATATCTTGCCTTATAAACATTAAAAATGCTATTCGTATAAACATAGATATTGCTCGAAATCAACTAATCTTCCTACTCTCTGGTTTGGAAAGACGCATGAGCCATCAGCAGAAACATATCTCATCACTTCCTCCATATTCAATGCAAACCGTTAGAAACAAAATATTTTTCCAATGGATTTTATTTGATTTTAAATCAATTGAAATGAATTAAATTGGAAATAAATTATTGTATTTAGAATTAATTTGATTTAAAAATGATATAATTATCCAATTTTATAGTTTTATTTTTAATTTATCACGTCAATTTTTTTTACCACTAATGATTAGAACTTTTTTATTTAAATTAAATAAATATCAAAATTACATAAATACATAAAATATGAGACATTTACAAAAAAAAGTATAGAAAGATGATGAGTTTAGTGAACAATATGAATAATAGAATTAAAAAAAATCAAATGGTAATTAATTTAATTAATTTCTAATAATTTCAAATTTTGAATTTTTTAAAAATAAGGATTTGCAAATGGTGCAGTTAAGTATACAGTTATCTCCCTTCTCTGCGTGTGATTTTCGTTCTGTAGAACCTTTTTCTCGTCCATTCTCTTCCCATCTCTTCGGTTCGACGCCGCCAAAAACACCAGCCGCCACCGCCCAAAACACTAGTCGACGCCGCGCAGCTCTCCATGAACGTTCGAGCAGGCACTCCCTTCGACTTCTATATTAATACTTATAATATAAAAGGATTAATCGTAGAAATTAGTCGTATAAATAGAATAGTATTGAATAGTATTCAATTTGAGAAGAGAATCTTTATAGAGAATTTCGAATAGATTCGAAATTTAATAGATTAATAAAATCTATAAATCTGAATATATTACTCCTATTGAATATTCAAATTCATTTTTCTATTACTATTTTTTTTATTTTGTGATTTTATTCTATAAATTTAATTATATTAAATTGATAGATTTTGAAAGTTGAATTCAATTTCTATTTTGAGATTTGTTTTTAAGTTTTACAATATACCATAACAATATACCCTCCCTATATATAAATATAAGATGATATAAATATTAAGTATAGAAGATTTTTCCAATAGAAAAAAAAGTTTGACCCCCTATAATGTCTTAGTTTTCTTTATTTTTATTTGGGGGCTTATATATTCCATTTTTTTAATGTGCCTCACAATTCGAAAGAATTCGTGGGGAGGGGTCATTTCAGTTCATTTTTCTATAACAATTCGAAAGTTTGACCCCCCTCCCTCGCGCAGCCCACCAACACGTCGGCCATGCAAGCTCCACCGTAGACCGCCGCCTCCCGTTGCGTCGTTCGTGCGCCGTCCTTCCTCCCACCTATTTGATTCCTCCTCCTCTTCCATCTCTGGCCGCTACGCGTTCGGGTTCGAAGCCCACGGAGCAAATTCGCAACCTCGCCTAGCCGAAGTTGTCGTTGCGTGGCTGCTCCATCGCTGGATCTCCTCTAATGCTTCCATGCGTCGACGTCGACGCTCTCCACCCCGCAAATGTGCTCGATATTCAATTCACTAGGTATATAGATGGTTATTTAATTCTTAATTGGATGGTTATTTTGTTTGATTCAGTTAAAGTATATACAATTAACAAATGTTGGATGGTCATTTCACTAGGTAATCGGGTGATTATTTTAACAGCTACGTGAATGGTTGTTTGATGACAATCCCGTGACGATGATGGGAGAGAGGGTACATGGGGTGGACGATAATGGCCAGTGAGGGAGCTTCTAACAGTCGGAGAGGTGAGATGATTGATGAGGGTGGGGGTGGCAGACGGTCTGGGGAGAAGAGGGTGTTTAGTTCAATTCCTTCGGTAAATTAGAGTTGGAATGGTTAATTTTTTGAAATAACTATGTGGGTTTCTTTTTTTATATTGGGCCAAATTCAAAACCTATTGTTCACATTGTTAAGATTTTTCATTGTCTCTCTAACAGAGTTATTATAAAAATATGTACTCATACACATCTTGGATGCTGAGGGCCATATTAAAATTGAGCATGTCTCAATACCTCGTACTATGATTGGGCGACGCCGAGACATATCTTGGGTGTACCTAAGATATACGTTACCATAAAGATCAGAGACTGAACACTCGAGATATGTGAAAACTAAGAAATGGATCTCAGCACCCGAGATAGATACAACTTCTTAATTGGAGTCTCAGCATTCGAGATATAGTCAAGGGTAATTTGGGTCTCAGCACCCGTGATATGTGTATTATGGTTTAGGTGTCTTTATACCCAAGATATGCTGGAGAATAACTCTATTTATAGAGCTTATTCCTCAACCATCTCTCACAATTCACATATCAATATTTTTTCCCTCTTCTTTCCGTTTTGTTCAGATGGAGAATAATCAATTCTTTTTTGTTGTAATTTATCCCAATGGGATAGTCAAACACAGCGATGAAGGAGTAATTTTCGAGTCTGATAAAACTGTCATGTTGCGCACCAACTAGCTTGATACCTTACATGCGCTAAAGACGGTCATGCTGAGTAATATGGAGGGAATATGTACCAAGGAGATTGGACAGGTTGCATATATATTTCTGTACGTATTTACGAACGATGGATTTACTAATAAGTCATTTTGGATTGATGGGGATCAGCATGTGAGGATAATGTTTGACGTACATGCACGACTAATGCCACAACATGTGATGGAGTTGTATGCTGCGGTCCGTGACGTGGTTGTTGGTGGTGGTCATCTCCTTTAAGTCCTGAAGTTGTCCCATTGGAGACCACACCGATCCACTACGCCTAGCCTCATGATAGTGTCGACGAGTACGACAGTGAGGGCGATTCAACTTATGTTGCTGGATCTGGGTCGTCTAGTGATACTACTTTCGCTGATGAGTATGTGCTGGAGACTCCCACCGGCGATGTTGGTCGGCTTCTCCTGCCTCCCTCTTTGGCCATTCCTCAATTATCATAAGTTCCTAGTCATTATCTCACTTTGAATTTAAACACAATGCAGCCGAACGATCTTTTGAAAGCCGATGACTGGGAGGATTACAATATGGATGGTGGGGTAGAATTTCGAGTTGGCTATAGGTTCAGGAATTGTGATGTAATTCTAATGACGGTGAAGAACTATTGTATTCGATGAAATGTGGAGTACAGAGTTTTAGAGTCAGATAGACTTAAATACCACTGTCATTACAAGCAAATCACCAACAGTTATCCATGAATTCTTCATGTGGCACTACGCCAGAACTTGAATTATTGGTAATGCTACGATTTATTTTATATGCATTAAAGTCTATTACGTTAATTTTGTGTTTTACTAAATGTTGACATCCACAAATAATTTGTAAGGAGATGCGTAAGTTTGATGGAGCACACACCTCTTTGACACCAATCATGCCTCAAGATCATGATCAACTACTAAATAGTAGTTTAATTTGCAAGTGCTAAAAATGATTTATTTAGAAAAGAAGATAAAAAAGAATAGTAGAGAATAATAGCAGACATCAATTGTGAACCTTAGTTATTTATCATTCTCAAAAAATTTCTCTCAATCTGCATCTTTATCATCCCTACCATCTATCATAATTCTAAGTCTAAAGCTAAAATTTCAGTCTCTTCAATATTTTTAAGAATTTAATTAATTTTTCTTTAAAATAAAAAAAATTAGTAAATATTATTTTATATCCATATTTATCTTGAATCAAATAGAATATTTGAGTTATGTATATTTTATACTAAATATAAGATACACTTTATATCAAATATAATACATAAATTTAATTTATTCTTAATATCTATTTCTCTTCCAAATACAACTTTATAATATATTATTTTGATTACAAGTACTACAACATAGATAAAAACCATAACCATAGATATATAATCATACCTGAATAGATTACATTTAAAAAATCGTGACCTAAAGTAATAAATAATAATCATAAAATATATGGTCACGTTTTTTATGCCATAATCATAAATAAAAAATATACATTTAAAATTATTCAATGATGTTACATTCTTAATTCTAAATCATAAATTATATATTTAAACATTAAATTGATTAATATTAATTAAGCAAAAGTTGGTTATTTATATTTTTTATTTAATTAGTATTTTGTTATTTAAAAGGGATAAATAGTAAAGTGAAACAATAATATATCCTTTGAAATAAATAATTTTGTTAATGATATAAAGTTGCTTTATATATATAAATATATATACCAAGTCATTGGTTTACCGGCTTCATGTTGAATAGAATAACCTCAGAAAATGAAAGGATGATTGATGGATTAATTAGTGGTTAATACAGAAAATAGCTATAACATTATAATATTAACGATCACTAATCAAATAAAAATACATTATATTTTTAAATTATTCATTTAAATCTTAATAATATTAGAATAATTATTCGTACACCTAATAAAATAAATATCTGATATATTTATTATTCACATTATTTAATATTTTTATTATCTACCTATACTATTTTATAAAAAAAAAAAAGTGAGTTGCCAAACTAAGCAACTAATTGGAGGGGAATAACACGCACAGGTTGAGCCTTCTCCAAAGTAAGACCAAACTTTTCATCCATGTCAATATCCTCAGCTTCAAGCTTCCAATCAAAACAGTTGATAAACAAACCCAACATCAAGAACAACATCCTCATGGCCAACGGCAAACCGGGGCATATCCTTCTTCCAGCACCAAACGGCGTGAGCTCGAAATTGCGGCCTCTGAAGTCGATCTGGGATCCTAAGAAGCGCTCAGGCGAGAACACATGCGGATTTTCCCACACGTTTGGATCCCTTCCAATAGCCCAGACGTTAACAAGAACTTGTGCCCCCTTTTGCACCGTGTATCCCTGGATCTCAACATCCATTTCTGCTTCGCGAGGGAGCAGCAGGGGAACTGCCGGGTGCTTTCGGAGTGTTTCTTTTATTACTGCCTGCAAGTATGGCAGTCTTGCCATGTCTGATTCTTCCACTACCTTACCTTTTCCAACTATTTCCTCTACTTCTGACTTCGCCTTTGACATCACCTTTGGATTCTGCAGTAACTCTGCCATCGCCCATTCCACTGTAGATGTTATTGTGTCTGTTCCAGCCAGAAACAAGTCCTATACTAGCACAATAATGCAATCAATTACAAGTGTATCTCTGAAAAGAAAAATGGTAATCCGAGGATGAGAAAGATTCCAGAGCCATCACTTTTATTAAAATCTAGTTAGCATTTAACTATTAAGAAAAGAACGTGTAATTTCACACCATTAGATATAATTTCATACCATTAAAAATACTAATGATGGTTAATTGATGGCTACAACTCACAAAATGTGCTCGTGTGAAGATAGCATACCAGCGAGAGACGCTCAATCTTGTCCTTATACATGTCTTGAGCATTCTCATTGTGGAGCATGAGATCCAATACATCATTCCTGGGACAGTAACCACCGTCACTCCGGAGGCGCAACCTCTCACGAACCAACCCTTTAAAGATTTCCAGCAGCCTCCCAAAGTAATTGCCCGTCCGCCTCCTTATGCCCAGGGGGTCCACCGCCTTCAGCAGCGGAAAACAATCCGCCACGTTGGGCCTCCCAACCTCTTTCATTATGTTGGTCACGAGCTGCTTGAACTCCCCCGCCACGTCGGACGACCTAACAAGGTCCTGAGAGTAGAAGGTGTTGGACAACAAGTTGATTGTGGTCATGAAAGCGAGCCTACCAATATCCACTACTTCGCCTCTAGAGCTGCTGTCTTGAACGTCCGCCAAAAGTTGTCTTATCTTTCTTTGCCTCAGCTCTTGGCTGGCATCCAGGTTCTTGCTGGAGAAGATCAAGTTGTTGCATATCTTTCTCAGGTCTCGCCAGCGTGGCGAAACCGGCATAAACGGGATGCTGTAAGCGTCGTGGCCGGCGCCTTTCATTGCATCTGGCATCTTCCGGTTCGAAAGGTGCTGGTCGTGGATTTGGAGGGCTGACTTGGCTGTTTCGGCGGAGGACATGACGACGGTGGTTACTTGGCCTAGCTGGAGGCGCATGATTGGGCCGTGGATGGTGGCGAGTGTGGCGAGAGTTTGGTGTGGCTTATTGCCGAGCTGAAGGAGGTTTCCGAAGATGGGGATGCCCTTGGGTGCTGGTGGAAGCTTGTGTTTTGATGGTTTGGTGGAAAGGGAACGACCAATGAGATGGACGACGGTTGCGGTTAACAGGAACAGGAGTACGGAACTCATCACTGCGTCCATGTTATTCTACCCAGATCTGTATGTTTGAGATAGACAGAAAGAAAGAAAGAGCTGGAGTGGTGAGGAATTGAGGACCATTCCATTAATTGTGGGGGTTCGAATGCAACAATTAATAAATGTAAAGTTTGGCTGTTTTCTGATAATTTTTTACCAAACATTTTCATTTATATTATTTTTATTTGAAAGTGATAAATAAGACATACACATTACATTATTAAACATTTTTGTATAAAATATTTTGACATGAGAAATGTTTTTGTATAAATTAATTTTACTGTGATAGTCCTCGAATACAAATTAAAATAATTATTGAAAATTTCACCCCTTCAAATATAAGTTTAATTTGTATGAGTTTTGATAAGAATCTTGTTTCTTATTACTCCATATGATGTTGATGATAATTAATGTCAGAAATGATAGTTTGCGTTGACAGAGATATGATAAAGATGGAAGAATCAAACACTTGAGAGGTTCTCTCGACAAACCAGCAGCATATTTTATGATTTATAGTCATCAATTAGTTATTAATAGTATTTTTAATAATGTGAAATTTCATCTAATAATAGATAATTATTTATTTTTCTTTTATTAACTAAATGTTGGCCAAAATTTAATAAAAGTGTTTGGTAGACTTTCACTATCTTTTTTATTGTTTATGTCTGTTCTATGTGCTCTACCGTTTTGGTGGTTGTGCTGAGCTTTTTCTTGTGTTAAAATTCAATAACTCAACTTCTGGAACACATGGCTTCCTTAGAAATCTGTTGAGACTCGTACACTACAGAAGCACGTGTGATTAAACAAACAATAATTATGTGCACTTGCAGTTTTTAATTCTTATATACTAGTTAGTCAACTTTTTTGGAGTCTAGATAGCAACACTAAAATTAATTAAAAGTATGAATTGTTTTTATTACAACAAGTAGTTATTACAGGCATGAATGGGATAAAAAGAATCAACTAAAAATCTCTTAGTCTAGGTAGAAATTGTTTTTTGCCCTGACTGAACTATTTGTCATTTTTTGTCTCTTTAGCATTCCTGTAAATATATATATGTTAAATTGTTAACTATTGAAAAGTGCCACCTATATATCTTTGCTCTGTCATAATTTCCTGAGCTTACTAACCTTTGGAGTGAATCAAGATGACGAAAATGTATAAAGTAAGATAATCTATATGATATGATGTTGGAAATTTAAATCAAGCTTATCTACTAACATACACAAACATAACCTCGTTACTTTTTCTTTCATACATTTGACACATACTTTAAAACAAAAGAAGTTCTCTTTTCTAATTTCTAATTCAAAACATTTTCTTTCGTTGATATTACTAGCACACACGTACAAAACATAAAGGAAGAGGCTTTCCGTCAACTCATCAATTCAATTTCATATTGCACTCACAACGCACCAATCTCTATACTAGATACATTCTCCAGTAAAAAAGAAGTGAAAAGTCTCAACATGATTCACTTCACATTCGGTACAACTTCACTTGAAGAACAAAATCATATGCAAGCCGGTATTTGTGGGTAAAAGTTAAAGGACTGATTTAATTGGTAGCTTTTAAATAAAGGTAGAAACTCACGTGGACTTATATTTATTATATTCATGTGAAATTGTTGGTTAAAAATTGATAGATAATAATTTAATTAAATATGTTAGATTATCTAACGGTTTTCGACTAATAATTTCACATGAAAACAAATGTATGTGAGTTTTCATCTTAAATAAATGGGGTTAAGTATGATTTTAGTCTCTATCGTAGACACCAAAAATTTATTTCGTCTTCGATCTTTTTTTTTGTTACAAAATAGTTTTGAAGATTTCAGTTTGTTTTAAAATCATCATTTTTACCAAATTTTTTATTTTTATTACCATTTTATCTCTAACTAAAAAAATTATAAAATAAAATAAAGAAAAAAGAAAGAAAGAGAATCGGGGAGAGAAAGAGAATCGGAGGGGGAAAATGAGAGGGGGGCGGGAAGAAAGAGAGTCGGGGTGGGAAAGGTAGCGCCGCCACCTGTGATGGAGGGTGGAGATTCTCCATGTCGCCGTCATCCCTGCTCCTTTCTTCCTCAGCACACACTCACGTCGCTGCCACCACCGCATTGCCATTCTCGTCGCAATTTGCGGCGTCGCCACCACTGCCGCAGTCCTTTCCACGCGATTTGCCACTACCACCGCAACTCTCCTCCCCTCGCGATTCGCAGTTCACCGCCGTAACTCCTCCTCTCCCACCACCGCCACAACCCTTTTTTCTTTAATTTTTCTGTTTTTGCTTCTGCTTCTGGTGTTGCTTTTGTTGTTGCTCTTATTTCATTATCCATTATTATTGTTGGTGTTGTTCTTCTAGGTATTGTTTTATTGTTGTTGTTGTTTTACTGTATTCTACTTTTGTTTCTGTTTCTGCTTCTGTCTGTTTCTATTTCTGTTTTTATATTTTGCAGAAAAAAAGGGAAAGGTATTTTTGTCCAAAGAACAATTTTAAAACAAACTAAAATCTTTGGAACCATTTTGTAGTGAAAAAAAGATCGAAGACAAAAAAAATTTTCAACCTATACCTTAAGATAAAAATCGTACTTAACCCTAAATAAATGTCTAGCAAATTAACGTAAATCCTAATTTTAAAACCTACAGAATATCTAAAAGGCTACAATTTATACCAGCAAAATTTTGATTCTCTCAACTATCTATTTTTAGATTACCGTAACAACCTTTTCAACTAACAAATTTAATTTATAGCACCCTACTAAACTACAAGAGTGAATACCCCAGATATATTATTATAATTATAGTATATACATTCCTATGAATGAAACTAAACTAATTAAAAGTAATAAACTTAAAATATTCTACTTAAAGAAAAAAAATCTAACTTAAAAAGTGTAGATTAAAATAAAAAAAACCCTTAAGTTAAAAGCTAAAAATGATTAAATTAGATTTGTATAATAATAATAATAATAATCTATAACAATATATGAAGCCAATACAGAGAGTTGACCATGACTTTGGTGTCCAATTTTTTTGGACTATATTAACCCTACAATAAATTATTTAATAAAGCAAATTATAAGGACAAAATAGACATAAAATTTGTTTTAAAAAATCTAATAACTTCCCACTAAAATAAAAACAGTTTTGTTACTTCTATTAACTTCCCACTAAAATGAAAACAGTTTTGTTACTTCTATAAATATAACAACGCATCTTCCATTGCCTCCATCCACTGCAGTTTGGATTTTACTTTTCTATATTTTTCTTGCTCTTCTGTTCTTCTCCTTTTCTTCCAATGCATTCATCCATTGCAGTTGCAAATTTCATTGAGTTACTACTTTTACGCATAACATTCACTTATATCTCTTCTTTTTAGTTTTTTTTGGTGACTCTCTTCTTTTTAGTTTACTTATCTAATTTATATTTTCAGTCATTTCTATGCTTTTTTAATTTATTCCCAACTTTTGACGTATGAAAATAGTACTGTATCTCCTTTTATTTTTATCAATTTAATGTAAAAAAAATTATTTTTTTTGTCTTATCAATTTGATGCAGAAAGAAAACAGTTTCTTTTTATTTGATATCTGTTTTTATTTTTTTATATGTCTTTGACTATTAATGATTGAATGAAAAGTTTCATAAATATTTTGTTAATTATTTTTAAATGCTTTGTAATAATTTTTTTTAATTTTCTAAAATATTGATTATGTAGAGTATTATGTTCGAAATTTGAATACATAAATATTTACTTTAAAACTAAATTAAATTATTAATTTTGTCTACCACGATATTATTTTTTATTAATTATTAGTTTGACAGTGATTTTTCAAATAATTTGGCGACCTAAAATAAGAATTTTGTTAATTGATTTTATTAATTTCTTTTTTATTTTTAATCTATTTTACATTAGATAATATTATTTTTTATTAATTATTAGATTGACATATAACATTTAAATGTGGCAAGATAAGAACTATGGTATACATTTTTTATTGTTTCAACCTTTATGATTATTTTCTTCTCTTTATTTTTCTATTTCATGAGCCATGTAAGTTTTAATTTATTATTTTTTCTATATATATATATATATTATACGTCTAACAACAATATATAAAGCCAATACAGAGAGTTGACTATGATTTTGGTGTCCAATTTTTTGGACTATATTAATCCTACAATAAACTATTTTGGAAACTAAATTATAATGACAAAATAGACATAAAATTTATTTTGAAAAATCCAATAACTTCCCACTAAAATGACAGTTTTAAAAAATGTAAGACAGTCTGTAAATTGCTAATAAATAAAAAGAAAATGGACTGGTATGAATATCAATATCTTCACATTCTTCATCATCTTCATGCTTTGTTTAATTCTATGTTAGTTTTAGTTTATATCGTTTGTTCTATCAATATCTTCATGCTTTGTTAGTTTTAGTTTATATCGTTTGTTCTGTCATTGTCTTCATTCTTTATCATGTTCATATTTTGTTTAATCTTATATTAATTTTAATTTATATCCTTTTGTTTTGAGTACGTTATCCTTTCAGTTGTTTAGTTTTTACTTTTCTGTATTTTTCTTGCTATTCTATTATTCTCCTTTCTTCAACACTCTCGCCTTCGTCTTCTTTCATTGCCTTCATCAACTGCAGTTGTTAATTTCATTTAGTCTTACAGCGATTACTATTTTCACATATAACATCCACTTATATCTTTTCTTCTCTTTAGTTTACTTATCTAATCTATATTTTCAATCATTTATCTGCCTTTTTAATTTATTCTCAACTTTTGACATATAAAAATACTACTATGTCTTTTTTTATAAATTTAATGTAGAAAGAAATATTTTTTTGTCTTATCAATTTGATGCAGAAAGAAAACAGTTTCTTTTTATTTGATATGTGTTTTATGTTTTTATATGTCCTTACCTATCAGTAATTGAATGAAAGAGTTCTATAAATATTTTGTTAACTTATTTTTTTTAAATTACTTTGTAATAATATTTTTTTAATTTTTTAAATATTGATTATGTAGAGTATTATGTTCAAAATTTGAATACATAAATATTTATTTTGAAAATAAATTAAATTATTAATTTTGTCTACCACAATATTATTTATTTTACATATTGGCTAAGTTATTTGATTGGCATATATATAGGACGCAAGAAAATTCGCACCCATCAAAGATTCGTTAAAAACATTAATATGTTAATTTCCTAAACTATCTAAACTATTAATTATGTAGAGTACTGGATTTGATATTTAATTATATAGAGTACTATGGTTGACATTTATTAATTTCCTAAATTGTATTGCAAAAAAATTAGTTAATTTTATATTTTTTATTTATCACATAATTAACATATAAAAGATAAAAAAAAGCCTACACCTATCAATAGAATGAAAATTTCTCACACATATTTTGTTAACTTCTTTTTTTTTATTTGTATTCTATTTTACATTAGATAATATTATTTTTATTAATTATTAGTTCGACATATCACACAACAAATGTAGCAATATAAAAACTTTGTTAATTAATTTTTTAGAATTTTGTTAATTGATTTTGTTAATCTCTTTTTATTTTTAATCTATTTTACATTAGATAATATTATTTTTTACTAATTATTAGATTTACATATAATAACATTTAAATGTGACAAAATAAAAATTATGTTATACATTTTTTATTATTTCAACCTTTATAATTATTTTCTTCTCTTTATTTGTCTAACTCATGAGCCATGTAATGTAAGTTTTAATTTATTATTATTATATATGTATATATATATTCTATTTTGTAAACCATTTTATTTTAATAGATTTTTTAATTAATTTATTTTATTGTATTTTTCTTTTACTTTAAAAACTTTAAGGGTCTAATGATCTTCCGTTTAAACGATTCTAATTATACGATCAAGAAGTAGTTTAAGAGAATAGGTTTGAATTTTGGTAATTTATTAAGTCTAACCTTTATACAAAAAGTTAAAAATATTCTGAAATCTGAACTTAAAAAACTATTTAATAATAAAATTGAGTTTGTTCAAGATTGGAGAGAGAGAAAGAAAAAGTTAAATTTTTTAACTAATTACAAAAATTCACTACCATCAAAGCCATTAAATTTGAGTATATTAAGTAAGGATTAATAAGAAGCAAACCAGAACGATAAATCTAAAAGTTTTTTTATCTCTCTTTAAGTAACTATTTTAAATAGATAGTATTCAAATAACAAACAAAATAATAAAAAGATTCGCATTAGATTATGAAAGTTAATCTCATCCTTATAATACAATGGCATTATTTCAAAACATGTAAAATAAAATAATAAAGTACACTTAAATTAATGTGCACAATAAAATAAATGTAAAACTTAGATAATATCAGTCAAATATGAATAGCAATGGTTGCCTTTTTGTTCCAATGTACTATATTAAATTGCGACTTAAATTTATAATTATTAGTTTAAAAACTTACAATTATGTATTTTTTTATTATTTTAGTTAAAAGTAATATATTTTGATATTGTTTTTTAGGATTATTGACATCAAATTTTGATAATTTGAAAAAAAAAATTAAATGCTTTATGTCTTACTTCTTTTAACAAAACTTCAACAACTCATAAAAGTTAACAGAATAGATAGTTATAAATCAAAGTGATAGACAAGATTGAAAGTTGCGATAATAATACTTGGTGATAATTAATTACGGTCGGGTGAAGAGAAGGTGGAAGGAGAAGAAAAAAAATGAGAAAGGAGAACAAGGTAATATAATAATGGCGATGAGACCATGACAAGTATGTGTATAAGGAATAATAATAAGAAAAAAAAAGTGTTTGATATAGTAAAGGGATATAATAAAAATATAAAGTAATAATTTTGAAAAATAACAAAATTAAAGATAATTTAAAAAAATTAAATATAAAATTAAAAAGAAAATTAAAATATTTTTTATCAATTAAAAATATGCATGAAGATAAATAGTGTTTTAAATATAAATTTTTATCTTGACCTCAAATTAAATACTATTAAAAAATAAATAACTAAACTTAATGCCGTTTATAAATAGTTAATTTGTAAATAATGCTTTTAAATTTTTATTTTGATTTTGTTACCTATAATAACAACATACTAAATTTGTTTAATATCTTATTTAATTTAAATTTATAAGTTTTATACGTTCTAAAAGTTAATTTCATAATTTGGATAAAAATTTTAAATGCTTTATTTCTTACTTCTTTTAGCGAAATTTCAACAACTCATAAAAGTTAATATAATAGATGGTTATAAATCGAAGTGATAGACAAGATTAAAAGTTGCGATAATAATACTTGGTAATAATTAATTACGGTCGGGTGAAGAGAAGGTGGAAGGAGAAGGAAAAAATGAGAAAGGAAAACAAGGAAATATAATAATGGTGATGAGACAATGACAAGTATGTGTTTAGAGAGAGATAGTAAGAGAAAGAATAGTGTTTAATATAGTAAGGGGATATAATAAAAATATAAATTAAAAATTTTAAAAAAATAATGAGATTAAAAAAATCTAAAAATTAAATATAAAATTTAAAAAAATAAAATATTTTTTAACAATTGGAATTATGCACGAAGATAATGAGTTTTTTGAATATAAATTTTTATCTCGGTCTCAAATTAAATACTATTAAAAATAAATAATTAAACTTAATAACGTTTATAAATATTAAATTTGTAAATAATATTTTTAAATTTATATTTTGATTTTGTTATACATAATTTTTAATTGAATAATATTGAAGCGGTTATATAATTATTTTTATGGTTAATAAATCTGACAGTTTTTCAAAAGTCGAAAAGTTATTGATAAGAAGATGTATAATGAATTATGAATGATTTTTTCTAAATACACAATTTTTATACTCTTCTATTTTTTTTATTAATTATTCTTACAGTTTGATATTTAAAACGAAAAAAATAAGCATTCATATTTCTTCTATCTTTTACTATTTATAAAAAAATGAAAGCCTCTTCATATTTAGATTCATATTTTGACCTACCACTTAAAAATTAAAATATATGAAGACAAATATGAATATTCATGACATTTAAGTAAAAATTATTTTTTGTAAATAACTAACATATATTTTAGTTTATGTATACTCTTTTTAAATTAGAATAATGTTATTATCATTTTTTAAATTATATTTTTTCTGATAATATATATACCTCTCTATTGCGAGCTTTTATAATTTAATATTTAAAGATTTTTTATAGAAATTTTAATTTTAATTAATAATAATAATAATAATAATAATTACGTGTACATTGAACTGAAGTGTCTAACAATATGTTCATTGTAACTTATGTAAAATGCGCGAAAAATAATAACTTATAATGCGGGAAAATATATTTTTGGATGCGGGAAAAAAAGAGAAAAAGAAAGAAAGAAGAAGCAGCAATTGCAGCTTCCTTCCAGTTTCATTTGTTTTTCCCGAGAAAGTGGAACAAAACGCTGACCGGTATTCAGGAAACACAAAAAGCCACCCAGAAAACCTCCACAACGCGATTCGATTCACGAAAGGGATGATCCCTCATTCTCCAAAGAATTCCCAATTCCTCCTCTTGTTTTGTTCGATCTATAATTTTCCCCCCTCTAATAATCCCAATCCCAATCGCAATCCAAATTGATTTCTGAGGAATACGAATCTGAATAAATTAAATTCAATTATCGAAGCAAAACAAACAAAGGAAATCTGAAATGTGTTTGGATGGTTGTTGAATGTTGGATAGGATTA
>NC_029781.3:105948150-106025896 GCF_000817695.3 Arachis duranensis
AAGTTTCGTTCTATTTTGATAGTGATCGGGAGGTTAGCCCCCAAGCGATTGGTGCATCAGCATGCATTGAGCACCCTGTCTCCAAGTTTGACACTTTGGCTGGCATTGCAATCAAGTATGGTGTTGAGGTATTCTCATTCATTCTTTTTGACTTTTGAATAATTGATGAGGGAATGGTGATGCTGAAGCTCAAAGTTGCTTTGCAGGTTGCTGACATCAGAAAAATGAACGGACTTGTCACGGATCGTCAAATATTCGCACTTAAAACCATCAACATTCCACTGCCTGGAAGGCACCCTCCTTCTCCTTGTTTATCTTATGATGCAACCTCTCCAGGGTATGTTTTTTCTTATTGGAACATGGAACAGATCAAATAGGTTTTCTTTCTTGCATGGAACATAAACCTTATCATTTCTTCAACAAATTCAATTCAATGTCAGATTTTGAGTAAAGTAATGGTTCATATAAATTTAATTCTGATAATGTATGATTATTGATTACTTTGAGCCATTGATGGCCTTGAATGTTTTAACCTTCTTCAGACAAGGTAACTCCAATCCCCCTTGCACTGATGCTGGCCACCTTGAGCTGTTTGAATCATTCCATTCCTTGAAAGGCAAGCCTTCCGAGCCCAAGGTCTCGCAAGCAATGAGCTCCTTACAAGGTTTCTATGGACTTAAACAGGCCACTAATTCCTCCGAAGACAATTCCCACTCGCCTAACCGACCTCTGCACCAACACCGCAAATCCAGAAGTTTGGTGGATATAATCTTGGCAGAGGTCATGGAAAAGGGGCATGTTGAAGAGGCTGCACAAGTGAGGCAAGAAGGGGAGTTGGAGAAATGGAATGATAAACTTATCCGGAGGCGCCAGAAATCTGAAGCTGACTTTAGTAGGATACCGGAATTGCTGTTGAAAGAGGATAGCAGCAGCGCTTCTGTTGGTCCTCCATCGAGAACAGGAAAGCGCTTGGCTCTGAGGCAGAAAGTGGGTAGCAGAAGTGCATTAACAAGTGATTCTGAATCAAGTGGTATCATGAAAACAGGGGATGCTTCTGAATGGTCATCATCATTATCATCTGGGGTGCGAAAATCATACAGCACACCGTGCTTTCAAGACCAAGATAACAGTTGCACCTCATCCATTTGGCCACCCTCAGTGTGGACCTTGAAACCAGATTTACAGGTTCTACCGAAGCCTCGAAGAAATAAAGCTGCACTTGACTGAATTACATCAATTTATCATAAACAATTTTGATCCCATTTTGTGAGGTTATGGAATCATTAGCTGCTGCAACCTATCAGTGAAGGAGAAGAAAAAGAAAACCAATATGCCACAAGAAATTACATCAATGTGTTGTTTATTGTAACAGTGAGAATGCAATGCAATGCAGGGTCAGGGGATGAAAGGAAAGTATTCCTTACCCTTGCATAGTTGCATTTGCCTTTATATTTTTCTTTGATATTTTTTATTTTTTATGTATAGATTCATGGTGTCACAATCCAAAATAAAAATGGGATACTGTAGGGGTTTTGTTTCCCCTTGTTTCCTTAACAAACCTATGAAAAAATCTCATTCAAATGAACCCTTAAAATGTAAACAAACATCTACACGAGTACACCACTTTCATTAAAGTAATGCATGAATCACAAGAAAGCAATGAGGTCTTTAACGTTTAACATATACAGGATACAACATGAACTTTTAAATTTAAATTAAGATAGGATAAGAACTTTTCCATAAAAATATATTTGTATACTATTAGTTTTCTTTCTTTATTTTCTTCATTATGTGAATAATTTTCTTTTGATTTTATAAACATCTTTTGAGACTTTAGGGGGTAAAATAAATATTTAAATTATATATAATTTACATAATTTTTTTATGGATATAATTTACATAAATTACTATAAGATCATTGTTGTTTAAGTTGAATGTGCTATGGGTTCCGTGGACTTAAGTTTCCATGATTCTTTTGACATAATTAAATTCCTAACCTGAACTTTTTAAAAGACATGATTTTAGTAATTTAAATTTCTTTATTTCTGATTTTTTTCATATAAAAATTAGTGGCAACTTTGTTGCAACTCTCATACCACCCTCCAGACATGAGAGGTGAAACACAAGCTTTTCAATATTTTTCTTATTTTTCCTTGAATTTCTTAATTGCATCAAAACTGATATCATGAATTTGTCGGCAATTGCTCCGGAGGGTAAATTTCACAATGTAATTGAAGCATAGATCCACCTATCTGTATATTTACTTCATATTTCATGCTGTGATAATATTACAAAGGATGATCTCACAAAATAATGGCCAAATTTACTATAGTATAAGTATTTTCTACAAATCATATTTTTATTAAGGCAGAACAACAATAATCTATGGGATCAACTCCTATAATTTACAAATGTTACTTTTCTTACCTTATACAAAAGTTTGTTCCCAAGTGAACATCCATACAATCTAATGAAATATAGATCAAAATAAAATGTTAATTAACAGGAACTCTGAGGCCTATTCTACCTTTTAGCTATCAGAACCAGTACAACATGGATGGCACTTAATGTAAAAATTGGAAGCCTGCATTCTCAAGAAGTTCTTCAGGAGGCTTTACTTTTGAAGTAGTCTTATCTTTGAGGGAGCTAGAAATCTCCTCAACAATAATAGGGATACTGTAAATTGATGACGAAATACCAAAGGTTAAACAAATTTAGTTTTTAGTTAAAATTAAATTATAATTTCTTCAAGATTTGATGCATGTATATTTAAGCCTTATATCAATAAAAATTTTAAGTTTACCTTGAATTGTCTTCTAACATGTAGGATTTACTATCATCTTCTACACCATCTGTCATTAGCAGCTTCAAACTAGAGATGACCTACACAAGAAAGTTAATATAAATGATAGAGTAAATGCTAAGCATAGAAAGTATCCTTTATATATATATATACTTTCTCAACTTACTTCAGATGATACACTTTGGCTACTGTCATTTTCATTTCCATCCCAGTAAAGTGTACATATTCTGTAAAGCTGGTGAGAACTAAGAACCTGGAATTAATTACCATATACAAGCAAACATTAGAGTCAGATAAACATTGCATTGCATAAGGATAATACATATATATTTGATACAGCTACACATATTTGATTTCACAGTTAGGTTTACTTGTGTAAATATACTATAAAAATTCATGATTCATCTTTCAAACAGCAAGTAGACTAAAGAGATTTCTTTTTTTTGGTCCAACATAAGAAATGTAAGAAATAAAATAAATTTTTGTTTATAAAGAAGATTTAGACAAAAGTTTAAGTAACAATTCTTTATTAGCTTCATCTCATGAATTAATTATAGTTGTGTATGTAAAGATTAGTTGTTCACATGTTAAGGTTTTGCTTTAAGATATGCCATTCATAGATAGATTTATCTTTCACATGTTGTAACTCATCACATTAAGAGAGGGAGGAAAAAAAGAAAAAAAGAAGAAATGAAACTTACAGGGCATAGCTCATTTGTAAGACCATCATATGATAATTCATCCTTTTTCTCTACAACCTGGAGAAGTAATAGTCGTGCTCCAATTAAAAATAGAATCGGTGTTGAGAATTTGGAATCTTATTTTACAATACAAACTCAAGCATTTAAAGTTATTTTTGTTTTTTAATGATTTCTTGCTAATCTCTTAAGCAATGGAAAAGGAAAAGATCATATGTCTTGAATAATATTTTCATGAACGCAACAAGCTTAGTAGTACCTTTCCACATTGAAATAATTAAGGTATAACTATAAAGAAAAAGAGTAATTAAGTTGAAGCTAATGAAGATATACCAAGAATCTAACGGCTTGTGTTACATGTTTGAGTTCATCCAAAGTTGTGCCAGCATACTGCAATAAAAGTAATTAGTAGGTAAATTAATTATAAATAATGATTATTTATTAGGATATACCTCTTCTGTTGCTTCAGTAGACCACTGTTCTAGTTCAGCCAATCCAGATTTGAGAAGTTGTCCATTGTTGAATGTGCAACATTCTCTTTGTGAAACAAGGCTGCAACCAAATAAAGTATTTCCAATCAAGTCAACTCACATGCTTAGCTTGTGACGAGGTTAATTTGTTATCACACACACACATAAGAAAATTAACTACCTATTAAAGATTTCCGCATTGATATGTTGAAAAACTTGGCTGAATATCTTCTGAACGAGAACTGGATGCACCTGATACAAAATGACAAAGAAAGAAGTAATAAAAGGGTTCGAGAATACAAATTCCATATCATATTTATATTAATATGAAAAGACATACATGGTTTTCTTTGAAAATATTGAGAAATCTGTTAATGCATTGTACAATGGCAGTCCATGAAGCAGCTGGATGGTTGTTATCATCTGACTTTCCATGCGCCTGAAATAATCATAATCATAGGCAATAAGAAAATGCATCAAATAGAATTTATTAATCAATTAATGGATGGTAATTAAATTAATACCTGAATGAAAGCAGAAATTAGAGGAGATATGTCTTTCTTCAAATTTTCTCTAAGAATTCCATAAATCTTCTCAACGTAAGCTGCAAGTTGCTGCTTGAAAAGTAAAGCAGGGTACTTGGCATCAACTTGATGCTCCACATCAAATGAACCACTGGAAAGACTTTTCGATGACCGAAATCCCTGAAAAGTAAGTGTGTATTATTATTATTGTTATTGGAATCCTCAAGTGAATGATTAGATATATATATATAGTGTGGTGTACTTGAGTGACTCTTCCAAAGAAAGATGTTGGAGTGGGTGGCTTTCGTGCTGTAGGGACTCGAAGAGTTCGCTGGAGATGGAACAACAAAGCAGATGTGTTGGACAACCAATAAGCCATGCAACCATTGTTATCTTGATCCTCTATTGCAGATCCAATCAGCTGAATAAGACGATCAAATATACTTGTCTTTTCTGCTTCAAAACATTTCCAATGTAGCAGACAGTTATAAAGGGTGAATGCTGCCACGGGTTTTCCTTCCGAGAATCCAAGATCTTTTTGGATGCACTTGAAAAGAGTTTCGATGCTCTCCTGCACACAGTAGTCAAACACATGAAAATGTGACTCAGTTAGAATGATTGGAATGTGAAATAATAATTTCTTGTAGAAGCATACAAGATGCCTCTCCATGTGAGATGTCCTTACTTTGCTATCGGCATCGGTTCCAAATGTCTTTGTCTGGCCTGAACTTGCTGATGTTGATGCCTACGCTCACCCAAATAGGATTTTCATCACAACTATATATACATACTACTGTGTCTGTCAGTATATGAGAACAAAAGGCTCAATATCTTATTTAAATATTACCTGATTACTACCATTTTCCGATGACTGTTACACCAACAAGAGGGATTATCAGGATTAGTTTTACGAATATAAAACACTCATGATAGATATTATATTGTTTGTTTGTTTACTACCTGAGATGGATTCTTTTCTGACATTTTCTTTGATGATGAACTCGAAAGGCTTTTCTGCCTTAAAACTTGATTCTCAGTTTCCATATCAGAAACTTTTTCTTCAAGCCTAACATGCATAATACACAAAACAACTTATATATAGCATATATAAGAAAAGGATCAAGTAAGTTAAAAATGAATACTATATATAAAGAACCTTTGCATTGATGTCTTTAGCTCAATTATCTTGCTTTCGGTCTCTATGATTTGATTCATGCGTTCCTCACTAAGTTTGCTACATTCTTCATATTTCCTTTCTGTTTCATTAATTTTCTGTTCAAGTGAACTAACCTGATCCTGTAAAGATTAAAACATAACAATAGCTTTGGATCTTATATTATATATGACATGCAAGCCCAAAAGCTTCAGATTTAATTTGACCATTATTTTTAACATATTGTATACCTTAAGAAGTTCCCTCTCCGAACTAAGCATATTGATCACTTCATTCTCAGTCATATTACTGGGAATCTCTAGCGTGCTTTTCTTTTCCAATGAATTAACCAAACCCTGTAAAAACATCAGATATAACAATATATACTTTGGCTTTTCGTGATTTAACCACAAGAACACTTAAATTATATACCTTGAGTTGTTCATTTTCTGCTGTAAGCTTGCTAATCAATTCAATATCATTATCAGCTCCGTTAGATTGAATAACTTGCATAGGTGTTGTATCGGCAGTTTTAGGGGCCTGACGTTCCTTAAGAAGCAATGACTCCATCTCATGCAAGGAAGCTTGAGTTTCTTTGAGTTGAAGCTCCATCTCATGCAAAGCTGATTGTAGTTTTTCATTTTCCTGTGTCTTGGCTTCCTCAATATCATAATTATTAACCCAAACAATTATGAAAAGTCAGCAATAGTACATACATACATATATACAACTAAAACAAATTTAACTTCATATACTTAGATAAATTACATACCCTCATTCTTCTCTCTGATTCTAGAGACAAACTCAATTCTTCCACTTGCTTTTCAAGTTCTTTTTTTGCAGCTTCAAGAGCCTTGGCTTCCTTAGCAGCCTACAAAAAGTTTAAAATAGATGTGATTTTTTTTTTTGGAGAATATGATATATAAGAGTTAAAACATGTTTTAATGCACTAAATATTTGTTTATAGAGTGAGTGAAAAGGGTAAATTCAAAATATAATCTAAAAAAAAAGAGTGTGAATCACCATTCTAAGCTTTCGAAGTTCTCTACGAGCCATGGTTCTCCTCCATGAACATTGTGCAAAAATAGCGGCATTCTTTAAACGTTTGTAATGAGAACGAGCTATGTAACCTCTACCGTGTCTCTGAAAGATAGACAATTACATCAAATGAATTGAGAGCATGTGCTTATAATAAGAAAGATTAGAGATTGTCAAACATTTTCAATCATTATTATTGGAAAAAAAAGGTATAGAAATGGTTGAGGTAGATAGTTGTTGGCTGATACCTCAATGATTACAGCAGCTCTGGTTAACTTCCTATATCTGAGTTGATTTCTAGCAGTCTTGCCTCTCATAGCAGTCTGAATAAATACAGCTGAAGCCTTGAGGGCTTGGTAAGCAGTCTTGGAAAGATGCATGCGAAGATTCTTTTGAATTTTCACAGAAGCATCTTCCCTCCTCATTTTTTCATAATGAAAGCGTGCTAGTTGTCCTCTGACTACCCTTTGTAGTTGTATTGCAGACATTCGCAATGTGTTGTAGTGTTTTTGGCAAAGATATGTGCAAACTTTTCTTTGAATAATGGTTGCAGATCTTCCTAATACTTCTGCTCTACAGGCATCTAGTTGTGCCATTTGTCCTACTCTCAAAAACACTTTTGTCTTTCCAATCTGTAATGGCAAATAGTCCAATCAACATCATTTATGATGGTTGACTAGTTAGCAAAGCCAAAGCTACCACTAACATCACCTGATAATCTTTAAGGTTCACTTTGTCAAGAAGCATCTTGCAACTGGTCATTTCATCAGGGCTGTAAATGCATACATCGTTATATTCAATCAGTTCATGATATAATTCAGATAGATGAGATGATCACAATTCACAAAGGGAAAGAAAAACATAAATATATAAAAATACCATGATGTAAGAACCTTAGGTTCTAGGATACTAAATCGTCGAATGAATTCGTCAAAGTTCTTCCTAGTAGGATATCCGGCACAACTAATTCTTATTGCCTCCATTACTCCCTGTAGATAGAATGAATGAATGAAGATATGATGGATGATCTTAACTGATGTATTATGTAGTAGAATTGAATCCTTACCCCGCATCGTAGCTGCTGCAACACATTACTGTTCTCAAATATTCCAGGCTTAAGAAGGTTGTTGGGCTTTACACAGCGAATGTAGTGTGGCTCAGTAGCGTTTAGTGTTTCCAGCAGAGACTGCAGTTGTTGCTTAAACTGAGTTGCAACAGAAGCAAACTTGGTTGATTTGGAAGTTTCCTCAGGCAAAGGAGGGAACAACCCTGAAACGAAGTTGCACTTTGAAGCATTGAGTAAGGCAGCATGCTCTGGAACAACATAGTCTTTGTTCTTATCAAGGAAAAGGTCTGTTTGATAAGTCACCTGTAAATTCATATTAATTAATTAACCATTTTTTATGATATCACCATCATAGCATAGCATAGCATCCTACTTCACTTACATCACCAGCATAGTGGTTTACTGTGAAATCCGTACAACCGTTTATTTTTTTTAAATGTTTGATACAGCTTTTCGGCAAATGTTTCATGGGTTGATCTTGGAAACATGCTACAAACATTAACCAACATGCATTAATTTTACTATTTCAAGCGTTTGAGATGGTTACCAGAAATTAATTATTATTATTACATACCATGCCTCATCTAGAAGAGCGATAATGCCACCTGGTTTCTGTGGTTATGAATGCATATAAATCAGAAAGGTGAAAAGAAGAAAGACGGTAAATATTAAAGAGTAGTATAGCAAAACTATGCTAGAATGAAAAAGAAATCTTTTATAAATTACACACCTTTTCTATGAGATCAAGAACATCTTGATTATCAACGAACTCTATATAACTCCAATTGATTTCTTCCTTTGTATATTCTTCTTGCTCCATTTTGAAGACATGCTGCATAATGTAATAAGCAAATGCTAAGTCAATTGAAATATTTTACCAAGTGATCAAATTCCAACAAATGGAGAAAAAACAGATTTAAACCTGGTTGAAATGCTGTTGCAATTTCTCGTTAGTCAAATTGATACAGAATTGCTCAAAACTGCATAAGAACCATTTGTAGAGTGTAATTTTTCTAAGTAAGAAGTTAATGATATGAACTAACGCATCATTATCCACACATAAGAAATTAAGAACTTGATCAAGTTTCACATCATTATCCACACACACAGAGCATCTAGGTTCCTTAGCTAGTTAAGCACCTGTTCGTCTTGAAACTTTCAAATCCGTATATATCTAAGACTCCGATTAAGTTCTTTGAATGTGGATCTTGCCCAATAGAATTGTTAATCTTGTCCACAATCCTGGAACAAGAGATATTTATATGAGTTCAATAAAACAAAAAGGTGAGGCATATCTCCTAAAAGAAAGAACATATAACAGAGAGAAATGACCAGTCAAAAAGCCTTGAATAAATAATTTTAGCCAAAGCATCTCTGCTGAGACTTGCAGCAACGGGATCAAGTGACTTTGTTATTTTATCGCCGCGAGTGACCATAACACGTTTGCAAAATGAATCCTCAAGGGATTTCTCGTCGCACCTACACATATAAATACATGAGTATCTTATCTATAAGCTTTGTATTTAATTGAAACAATTTTTAACTTAGCTTACATCAAAAGCTCAGCTGCAGTTTTAAGGTGGAAACGAGATTTGTCATCCTTAGGTTGAGAGGAATCAGTCTCTTCATCGTCCCCCTTAACAAATTCAATATTTCCCAAGTGCAACACTGCAGCTACTATTCGAAATATGGCATCCTGAGAAGAGCAAATCACAATAACTTGTGAAATTACATTAATTCAAAATCTATGAATTCCGTATATTATTGTGTTATATTACCTGCTCATTACCATTGATCCCAACAACATCCATAGCTCTTCTAGTTGCAAGGTATTCCTTAGAATCATCCAACCCTTGCAACTCAATGCAATTTGATTGATTTAGGTAATGAAAAGTTCTTGGGTTTCCCAATTTGTACTTTTCAACATCCTATACACATACATACATGCATGCAATATATATTTTGTCAAATAGGTGAAAGAACTAGTTCAGTTCATTCAGTTCCTAGAAGGTAAGGGAATTATTATTATTATTATTATTATGTACCTCTTTTGGTGCAGCACAAAGCATATAAAAGCAATGATAGTTTCTCTCAGGATCGGAAACCTGACAGACACGAGACCGTTCCAGCAAATAAGTTCTGATAGCAGCTCCTGAAATTCTCCCCTTTTGATCAAACTGAATCTCCACAAACTTACCAAAACGACTGAAATTATGTATAATACAACAAACTTTAAATCAATCCAATTAAGACTAGAAAATACAAGATACAAGTCTTTTTTAGTACCTTGAATTATTGTTCCTAACAGTCTTGGCGTTGCCAAATGCTTCTAAAACAGGATTGGACTAGGAAAATAATAAATTGTGCAATGAGTAATTACTTAATAAAAAGATCCAAATAGAATTCATACTCTTGGAATAAATATTATCATTACCTCCAAGACTTGTTGCTCAACTGAGCGTCCTTCATTAGCTGCTCTGCCTCCCATATAAGCAAGATAACACATAAGCATTTTTGTACTTTCTGTTTTACCAGCTCCACTTTCTCCACTAACTAAAATGGATTGGCTTGTTTCTTCATTTATCATCTTCCTGTATGCAGAATCAGCAATGGCAAAGGGGTTTGGGCTCTTCTCACCGAAAGCCGCGCCTTTATACTTCTCCATTGTTTCCCTCGAATATAAATGAGGTAATCTTTGGAAAGGGTTTACAGCTATCAATATGTTTCCTGTGTAAGTCTGGAACCGTACCATAAGAGACATTACTCAAACATATACATACATATAGAGAGTCAGAGAGAGAGAGAGAGAGAGGTGAATGATGATGAGGTCTTACATATATTTCATTTACTTCATATCGAACATGCAAATTCTGAAGTACCCCTGGTTCATGCAGATATGCCAACCTTGTCATATCATCCACTCCATTTGGTGGGAACTCAGGATCTTTGGGATAGATATGAGACGATTTACTAATAACCTGCAAAAGGCACCATTACATGAATGCATGCAGTATAATCACACAAGTAAAGTAACTAGTTCTTCACCTTTGTCCCTGAAGCACAATTAACTGTGATCTCATTGCCCTTAGATTCCAATATTTCTCCTTCAATCCAAGCTTCATCAGGGTCCTCAATCCAAACATGAGATCCAACTACGAAACTTAGTTGAGCAGTCTGTACATTCAATAAGGAATGTGTTTGTATAAGTGACCAATACATTAGAAAGAAACTAACACAATGACAAGTTGTAGATAATTACCATTGTTAAGGGAATGCTGGGTTTGAGGTTGAATTGATCAAACAAGTGGTTCCATGTTCAGAACTGTTTTCACTAACTTGTAATTCTTGTTGGAGTGACCTCAGGAAAGTGTCGTTGCAGAAGATTCACAAAGAAAGAAGAAGAATCTCCAACCTATGCTAACTAGCTAACCGAACCCTAATTAAGCCCTCCTCTGCAACTCTCTCTCCCTTTGCTTCTAACTAATCAATCAATAACGTTATGTAACTGGTATGCCAAGAAATCTAGCTTGATATGCTGCCCAATTCCAGTCACAATAAGATGATGCCATATATAATTACAACAACTGAAGAAAAATCTTTCTGTTTCTTCGCACGCATGCACTTAATTTCTTGAATCAAACAGGCTTCAACCTCGATGATACATAGCCAAAGTCAAACATCTTCTCGATCTCATCCTAATGAATTCATAATTGGGGATCGGACGGAATCAATCAATCTACACCTTCCTTGAATCAAAGCCCATCGTCGTCGTCGTTGCATGCATGAAGATGCATCATCGCCACTGTGATAACTTTTTAGCCATTAAATTGGAAAATGAATTTTATATATTCAATGGTTAGGAAAACATTACATATTACTACACGTCGTATTAATTATTATTGGTGCAACCATTTCTCCTTCACAATGCAAAAACGAATCATGCATTGTATTACTGTTACTTGTATTCAAGAAAAGATCGGAGATTTAACTAATTTTTCTCAAGTGGTTAATTCTTAACTCTTTTCTATTTTAACACTACTTTTATGTATCTTAAATGTATGTTATATATAGCGATATTATACAAAATTTAAATTTTCAATAATTACTTACATACATTTACGCACTATATCTCATATATACTTATAAACATGACATGCTGCCCATTCATTATTACGTACATATCACTATCACAGGTGGAACAATTATTATAACTGAAATATACTTAGCAATGCATGATTTTATATATCATAGTACCTTATTATGCTCAGTAATATCGTGTTGAGCACTTAATATCATGCTATGTTAGGAAATAGAAAAAAGGCGGCGATGGATTGGTATTTCCTTTAAGGAAAAGTATAAACACTGTTTTATATTCAGATATGAATCTAATTTTCATACACAATTTTAAACATACATAGATTATCATATGTTAAAAAAATAATTAATTTTTAAATTTATTATTTTAAAAGTTATCTAAACGAACTCTCTTCGTATCATCATTGCAATAAAATTAAAATGAAGACTCATATATAATTATTTTCATATATAGTTGATGGTTAAAAATCGTAAACAATAATTTAGTATAACCTATCAAATTATTTAATAATTATCAATTATTAACTTCGCACAAAAATATACACCACATGTGAGTTTAACTCTTTAAATATACATTAATTTATATTCCATTCGATTTTAAATAATCATTTATTTTTACGGATAATATATTATTTAATAAAAAAAAGTGAATAGAAAGAGAGAATAAATAAATGCATATAATAAATTAAAAAGATAAATAATCTTTTATATTTCTCATGTATTAAATACATTAAAAATTAAAATAATATTATTATATATTTTCTTAAAATGTGTCATAATATAAATCCTAATTATAATTACATCTTTATATGAAGAAAAAAATTCTACAAAAGGAATATGATTAAAAACTGTTACCTATGTTATTTTTTCATTATTTTAATATTTGGTGGTTAATTTTATGTACTCTTGAGAAAAAAAAATAGTTTTTAGTTAATCTTATATACTCTTAAAAAAATATTTAATGATTAATATTATGTATTTATTATGTATTCCTATTATAATTAATTATTATTAATATTAAATTAACAAAAAAATAATCTACATACGTAACAAAAATAAGAAAAGGAAGATTTATATAATATTAGTTTGTTTGTTATTTTGTTAGTAGTGACTAGTGAGCCCTCTCTTTCTGTCTAGAAGTCCCTCCATGATCACCTTCTTCTTATAATCCTTCGAATCTAAATCTACGTCCACATGGACGATGTCGTGTTGAGAATGAGAAGCAGCAGTTGTGGCCGTCTTGAAACGGGGGATGTAGTATAACCATGCGGAAGTGCAGAGTATGGCACATAAGCGACCCCAAAACACCATTATGACCAGAGTGACCACTATTATGGACATTCCCACGATTGGCTCGTACTTATTAGACTTTTTCTGCTTCGTAATTGTTTCTGTTGGCTCTGGTTTTGCTTCATCATTCAGAAACTCTCTTCGTTGTTGACGCGTGTCCTCCTCTGCTCTCTTTTTGCTCGCCCCGTGCCTTGTCTGAAACATAACACGCAGTATAATAAGTACAAGTGTACAACACCTCCTACCGCCTGCCTCCAATTTATCGACATATATCAACAATATATTGTTTTTTTAAGAATTTATTTATAAAAAATGTTAAAAATCAGTAAATTTTGTGATTTATATTTATTAAGTATTTATTATTAATATTTTAAATAATATTAAATTATACCTCATGTGAGATTACTCATTTTTTAATTAAGAACTAACTAAATTTTAATAAAAATACTAACTTTTAAACTATTTTTTTTGTTTAGAGGCCCCAGCATAAAATTAAAAAGAAGAGATATTTTTTCATAGACTTTAATTCTTACAAAAAAAAATCATAGACTTTGATTCTTAAAAAAAAAATAAACATTGGGTAAATTTTTGCAGTGTCGGACATATTATATTATTGCATTATTAGTCTTCCATTAATAATAGGAAAAGTCTAGGGATCAGCAGTTTTATTAAATTTTGGCCAACATGTAACCAGTAGAGGAAGATGAACTATTAGATGAAATCTCACATCAATCTCACATCATCAAGTCATCATTGATAGCTAGTTGATGGTTAACAATTACAAAAATTGATGGCCCTCTAGCATTGCTCTTAATAATATATACACAACCTTATTCGAATCAATATATAGTAATAATATAGGGTACAGAATTTTACATGAAAGATCCATTACGAGTTAAATATGTACAGTAATACGTACCTGCGAAGGTGTATAATAGGGAGTAGCCGGCTGCGGCGGAAGAGGCAGAGTTGACGATGGCGGTGGTGGAGCTTGAGGCTTATTATTGTGACGGAGAGTTGACTTTGGTGGCTTGGGCTTGGGATTGGAGTAATGATCTTCAAGCGGCACCGTTTTGCAGGAAGTATTTCGGATCCGAATGATGAGCCATGAAATCCGGCTGCGTTTCTTCCTCGTCCGTTTCTTGATTATTGGATCAGTCCTTTTATTATTAGTGGATGCTGCGTCGGGTGGTGGTCCAAAACAGCATAGGAAAATTCGGTTTTTGGTTTTTGCCATGTGGATTTATTAATTAAAAGATGGAAGATCAGGTAAGTTGATTTTAGCTATGGCCTATGGGAAGAATATCATGATGAATTTGATGGAGAGTGGTGGTGGAATAATGGTTGGCTTAGTCCATAGCAATGAATAATGATGTTGTTATTGACGGCATAGTATAGTGATAGAGGTTAGATTAAAATATAACGGATTTTGAGGTATGCATATAGTTTGTAAAAGTAGTGGTTTGGAGGGAAGACTTGGACTTTGTCTTTTAATCAGTCGTCCAACCTAACCTCTTCCCTTCATCCTCACACGCTTACTCCTTCCCCACGTTTCCACTTCCTCTCATTCTATTCCATTCTCTTCTCACACCAATATTATTAATAAGAAAAAGTATAGATAAACAACGAAAATATTAAACAATGTAAATAATAGATATATTGGATGTTCAATTTAACAGATATGTAGATAATTATGTTTTCAATTTACTAAGTGTACAGATGATTATCCTAATGTTAAGGTTTAGGATGTAATTTGAGAGGTGGAGTGTATTTTTATTTTGTTGGGTCAATTCTAGAGCATATTATTCATATTGTTTACAAAAGTCATTGTCTACCTAACAAAATCCTATTAATATAAGGACAAAATTAACATTTTACATAAAAACGATAACTCGTAAAAAATAGTCAAATTTAATATAAATTTTATAAAATTAGTTGACTGAAATAATTGGTGATGCTTTTCGAATCACTTTTTATTGAAAAAATATAAGTAACCAACTTTACGTGCAGTCAATTGGAACAACTTTTTAAAAAATATAATTTTAAAATTCCAAAAGCTAAGATTAAGTTTAGAAACATAATCCACCCAAAATCAACTCATACTGTAATTTCCTGTTCTAATTACTCTTTTCGCTGCGACCTCCCCTGCGTCGGCGTCTTTTGGTGGTGCTAGCCACTCATCATCCAACTTTGATTGTGAACGATGCCCAACCTTTCACTTTTTCTTAGTGCCGCCGACCACTGCAACACATAAACCTCCTTTATGAACATATTGTTGCCGTTGCACGCACAGAACGCTCTCCTTCTGCCGCACGCACGCTCATTGCGAACGCATCAATCTCCATCGAGAACACCACTTGTCGACCACTTCATCGCGCGCCACACCCGCTGCAGCGATGTGACGCTGTCTACTCGGTTTGGGATGATTCTTTTAACTAGTTTTGGTTGTTTCTTTTTCCTAAGTTTTGGATGTGTTTTTTTATTATGCTTTTAGATGTTTTTTTTAGGTTTTGGATTTTTTTTAGTAATTTTGGATATTTCTTTTCTTATTTTTTGGATTTTTTTTTCCAATATTTTTTATGTGTCGTTTTGTTAAGTTTTAGATTTTTTAAAATGATTTTGGATATCTCTTTTTTTGTTAGATTTTGGATGTTTCTTTTTGTTAAATTTTAATTTTTTATTAGGTTTTGGATATTTATTTTAAAATAATTTTGGATTGTTGCTTTTTATTTGGTTTTAGATGTTATTTTAGATTTTGGATTTTTTTAGTTTATTTAAATATTTTTTATGATAATTTGAATTTATGTTTTTTTCAAAAAAAAAAGTCCAATTATATATTTTTATTAATGGGCTTCTTTTTTACTAATGGACGGCAGTTGGCTGCACCTAGGGCTGGAAGTGAGTCAAGCCAGCTCATGAGTCAGCTCGAGCTCGGTTCGTTAATAGCTTGATAAGCTAAATTCGTGAGCTGGTGAGCCAAGCTTGAGCTTGAGCTTGGATAAGCTCAGCTCATTAGCTCGTGAGCTGGCTCGATTATATATATATATATTAATACACATATCCTATATGCATTTAGTCTATACTTTTAATATTATATATATACATATGAAATAGTAATATATAATTATATATACTTAAGAAATAGGCTCGATTGTTAATGAGTCGAGCCGTGAGCCAAGCTCAATTTTGGTGAGCCGAACTTGAGCTTGGTCTAGCTCGGCTCAGCTCGTCTCACTTCCAGCCCTAGCTGCACCCTTAGTTGGTTACTCAACGAAATTGCTTTCTGTTTTACAAAACATATGCCTATTCAATGTAAATCATCAGTCTAATATTTTTAAATTTTCTCCTACACCTACTATTGAAGACATGCACGATGGCAAAATAAAAAGAGCACTTACTTCTGGTAAATCCGGCTACTCATGATACCATCAGCTCATTTCTCAGCGACTGGTCCTAAAATTTTAATTTCACAGTAAAATGACGATACCAATGCCATCGATAGATAGAACCCTGGCTCTTCCTCAAGGGTTTCCAGTATTTAAATCCTCTCTCTGAAGCTCCTTTTCCATTTTCATTAATAATATTTTTTTATATCTCTATTTTTTTTATTAATTGAACATTTAGAACAAAATCTACTGACGGAAATCAGAGCATTTTAGGCAACAAAACCAATTATTTATTGTGACAACTAAAGTGCAGTTGTTCTCTTAGCAAATCCAATTTTACACAACAAATTAAAATATTTCACCCTTATTGATCAATCATTTGTCAGAAATTATGTAATAAAAAGGCAATTCATGTTCAACACATTCCAACTCAGGATCAACTGATAGATACATTGACCAAGCCTCTCTCAGCTTCGTTCTTTCTCAAGTTTAAAAATCTACTAAGAGTCTTCGAAACAAAACCTTTGATGACCCTTAGTTTGAGGGAGCATGTTAATATAGTTAAGTAACCCTTTTCCAAATTAGCAAATAGTTAGTTTATTATGACAGTTCAACAAGTTAATTAGTTACTCTCCCTAACCAACTATAGTCACACTTCTCACACCTTACTTCTCAAATATAAATTGTAATCTTGAAATTCACTGCATGATCACTCATCATTTTATAATCAACAATACTTCATTTATTCTCAAATTTTCTCTTAATTCTATTTTACTTCTTTCTATCTTTCTTCTTTTTCACCTCTAATATCTTACATGGTATCAGAGCTTTACAATTTTGATCCATAGACGATATCACACCTTCCACAGATCAATATTCAATTGTTCAAGCTTGACACAACTTCAGTCAACAACAACAATTACTTCGATTGCTAATTTTTCAACAACAATAAAGTTATATGAAGACAACTTTAAAACATGAAAACGTCAAGCACTAACATCCATCAAGGCAAACAAGTTGCAGATTAACATTGTAGCAATATCGATTCCAAGAAAATTCAACACTAATCAAGATCAAACAGAAAACAAATATCTCCAAAATTTGAATAATGGGAACAACGATGAGCGTCTAATGGCGTAGATGTTCTCTGCCATGAATGAAACTTTTGTTAATAAAATTGTAGAATATGACTATGCGCACAGAATCTGGAATGTTCTAGAAGACTACTTTACAACAAGACTCAAATCAAGGATAAGGTCACTAAAAGTGTAGCTGAAGACAATCAAGAAACATAGATCAACAGTTTTTGAATATATAGGCAATATGAACAAGGTAATCAATTCACTTTCAACTCTTGGAACTCCTTTCTCAATAGAAGAATATTTTAAATGTGCTTTAGGAGGATTGGATGAAGAGTTTAGGAATTTCATTCGGGAAATACTAGGGGGACAATGATTTTATTGAACAATATGAACAACCACCAATCAAATAAAAACACACTACACCTCCAAATTAACCTTCTAAATTTTAATATTAAAATAACCATCCATACACTAATAAAATAAACATCTGATATATCTATTGTTTACATTGTTTAATATTTTCATTGTTCACCTATACTTTTCCATTTCATTATTACGATTAATGCAAGAATGTATTCCATGACTATTAGTGATTTCTAGTCACAATTTCTGACACAAAAAGAAGTGAATGAGAGATTTAAAATGGCAAATCTCTTATCATGACTCGTGCGAATTTAGTGCACAAAGAATCAAATACAGGTAAAGAAACTAGTGACTACATATATAATACCAGATTTTTATGAGAATTACACAAGAGACTCCAATAGAGGCCAAAGTGGTAAAATAAATAGAGGAAGAAGTTTTAGAGAACGTGGTGACAAGGAAACAGACCTCAATGTCAGCTTTGTAAAATAATTGTCCATTTTATCTGACAATGTTACCATATATAGATTCAACGAGAATTACCGACATTCACAACTTCAACATCCTAATTAGGCGCCCTACCACCAAATGGTAATTTTCATCAATAAAATAATCAAACTTATTTCAAAAGTTTAAGTTGATAGAAGAAGACAATATGAATAGTTATATCTCTAATACAAAACTCAACTTTAATTTGTTTTTAAGTGAGGACCAAGGAGGACTGGAGGAGCATGAAGAGGTTCCGAAATAACAAGCTTTGGAGTTTCTACAATAGCTGTTGTGCTCAATGTTCTGAATTCAAACTCGTTTAGACTTTGGATAATTCTTTCGGTTTTTTTTTTTTTTAATCACGGGGAAAAAACACCCACTAAACATTTATTGATCGTGCTTGATTAACAAAATTACTGTCCATGCAAGTCAATCAACAGCGTTAACACATGAGACGGCACCAAAGTCTAGCAATATACCCTAATTCTATCACGTGGTTTTATAATTTGCAAGGAACATGTCTTAATTTATTATCTATAGTCATTTCAATAATATAGGTAAAAAAATAAAGGTCTTATGCATATATAATTTTAGTTTTATTTATTCAAGAATTGAACAATTATTTAGCTTCTAATTCACGTGGTTCCAAAAGTACGTAATAGAAGTGGGGTAAATCAAAACTCAGAAATTAATATATATAAAATCATTCATATGAAAATTGTGAAGGTAAAAAATATAATATACATATATATAGCTATATCGGATTTCATATCATAAATTTATAAAACAATATATAATTAAAGTCTACTCTTTGAATTATATTATATACATCCATAACATCTTAGCTTCAAATTAAACTTGAAGAACAATAATCAAGGAGGGAAATGATAGCCTCCTCTAGAATTGAAAAAGCTGACGATCATCTAATTAATAATACGATGAGGAGATAGAGACACAAGAAAAATAATAATTATAAGGAAGGAAAGGATATAAAAAAGAAAATGATGACATAAGATTTCTGAAAATCTAATTGCTGCTTAGGTATTCAATGAGGAATATCTAAATATCGAATCCACCGCCTTGGCTTCTTGTAATTTCGATTAATCAGTCAAGCCAAATTTTAAGAACAAAAGAAACTGGCCGCCGCTGATTAAAGTTTACAATATTACCTTGAATGGATCGATAATCCGATCCATATATATGAAATTGAAGTCAATCTTTAATTTTTTGTAATTTTCATAGATTTTGTTCATTAAAAAAATCAATTCATAAATTAATTGATGGACTAAAATGGAAAAAAAAGTTCCCAATTGATCTAATCTTTTTTTCATTCTTCTTAATTATACTGCTATAAAAATTAAGAAAAGAATATCCGATATCCTCATTGAATATCCACAATTCCACATAAAACTCATCATATTATGTGGGTATTTTATTTGAAATTAAGATTACTTGGGTATACTTGCTTCTTTATATGAAAGAAGCTAAGTGTTGAGAAATGAGAACTACCTACACACACCTATAAAGACAGCAAATATTCCTTTGCGTGCGTTAATTGAAAGGTAAAAAGCTAATCATCATTATATGAATTATTTGTTTTAAAATTAATCTTTGAAGATTTAAATTTAAAAGGAATAGTGGAATACGTACTTCTTTTCTTTTAGTGTTTGGATATATTTCTTATCCGATTGATTTTTATTTCGAAGCTTCCGAATGGAATGTAGAGTCAAATGGGTAGTTTGGAATGGGAACAGAAGCAGGCAAGATCAAAATTCCAAATTAAATTACGTGAACTTTCTTCTTGATTGAATGTAACTTTAGTCTAAATAAACAGATGGATAAAAAGTAAAAACACACAATTAGCATGAATTGAATTCCAGGAAATAATAACATATAAAATGAAATTAAAGCCCATCCAATTGGCTTATTGAGTAAGTTGAATTTTTAATAGGATAATATTAAAAAGATAATATCTAAAGTTATTTTATATAATATAATATTTATAAATATATATTTATTATATTTAAAATTAAATAATTATTTTAATAATAATTAATAAATATTAAATAAGATCATTTTAAATTATTTAAATTAATTTTTTATTTTTTTTAAATATTATTATTTTAATAATGATGATTACATAGTCTTAATTAAGTATTTAAGAAGTAAATCGAATGCGGCTGCAGACTAAAGAGATTTATGTGAGAGGCTAAATATAGGAGAAATGTTGATGTCAAGACGAAGCAGGATAAGAAGGTTGCAGATAACAATAGCTCTTTTGCAGAAGGATTCTTTAATCGTAGAAAAAATCATGTACCCGGAGAAGATTGCTTGAAAAGCATGCAGATAATTGGGCTAGTAACAAAAGGAGTCTCTATTGTTGAACACGACTATACCAAAGATGTTAAAGCACGTAATGAACCGATGAAGCTGCATTGGAATATGGCGGTGGTGATGATGACACAGGGTTCATGGAAGGAGCATCAAGATGAGGGCAGAATGGTCATTACCGTTTGTGGATTTGGATGAATGGGAGCATGGGTTTTTGAAATAGAAAATGGATAATCCTATAATTTGAGTGACAGTTATGGTTTGTGCAGATTTTATGGGATCTCATTTAGGTAATGATGAAGGAGTAAACTTATGGAGATAACATCAAGAAGAGCTTGACACGGGTAGGGAAGGATCGCTGTTTTTTGTGGGAGAGGGGCATGGTTTGGGACGCAATGATAGTGGTATTGCAGTGACATGCAACTACGAGTACTTAGTCCTGCGTCTCCATAAGACTGTGTTGGTGGCTGTCACGAGGGCATGTGACGGAGATACTGCACCATCGAGAAAAAAAAGGGTCGAAGGGTCTGGCCTTTGTGCAGGGAATGTGGAGGGCACGACCCAATGTAGGGCCAATAGGACTGGTGGAGGAGAGGCAATAAAGGGGGTGAGAAGACTGACAAGCGGTAACGGTGACTATATGAAGTTCCGGATAGAGTACGCTGGTATGGTGTGTAGTAGAGAGCGAGAACCTCATGAAGTCACCGCTGAACCAGTCTACTCCGGGTTGTGGTCTGTCAGAGGTGCGAGGAACAATATAGCAACAAAGAAACTGCATTAGGGATGCAGGCACATTCTAATGAGAAGATGATCATGATGCTTGTTGAGATTGATACAGATGCTCACACATATAGTGACGATACGGCAGGGGAACAATGATTAGGAAGGAGATAAGGAGTTTGAATGGTACCTGTGCCACCGCAAATAGGCTGAATGGAAGTGTGAAGATGAACACTGCTCTAAACAGGATGAGGAATGTTAAAGCGGAAGAATTAGATGTAGGGGTTGAAAATTTAGTGATGAATGAAAATTGCTTTGAAGAGGAAGGGAATTAAAGAAACTTGGAGGACTTTGGAGGTCTTGGAATGGATGTAGGCAGTGAGCCAGACCTAGAAAAGCAAGGAAGAAGTTGGAAAGAAGATTTGATTGAAAATAGAGTGACTTGGAATTTGGTAGTGAAATTAGGAGCTGTTCTTTATGATGAGGAAGAAAACATTATGGCATTCTTCAAACTCAAAATGAAGCGAATGCACAGAAAAGGAGGCAAGCAAAACAAAAGAAAAAAGCAGGAAAGATTCATCCTAAAAATCGAAATAAGGTGTGTATACAATGTTTAAATGATTTACAGTTGTTAGAATGTAAGGGGTTTACGGGGTGACGGAAAGCTGGAAATGGTGAAAAATTTTAAGAGAAAAATAAGGTAAACATGCTAGGATTAATAGAAATGAAAAAATAGGTGGTGACTAAGTTTGATGTAGTGCGAATTTGGAAGAATGATGTGGTGGGCTGGAAATTTGTGGGATCAGATGGTGTTCTTGGGGGTTTATTATTGATGTGGGACGACATGATATTTAAGTCGAGTAATTGTTACAAAGAAGAGAGATGGTTGTTTGTAGAAGTGGTGTTGACGAATAATAGTTTCAATTGTGCATTTTGCTTGGTGTACTGTGCGCATGTCAGAGAGTACTGAGTGAGAAGAACTGAGCTTTATCTCTGGGTTATGTCAAGTCTCAATTTGCTACATGAGTGATCTTAATGAGGTTGTGACAGTGGATAAGAGTAAAGGAGCTAGTACATTAACAGTAGTAGCAGCAGATTTTAAACTGAATACAAGATATAGAGTTGGTGGATTTAGAGATGAATGATCGTAAGTTTAATTACTTGGTTTAGGGGCCAATTGTGTAGTCGCATTGATCGGGTGTTTATTAGCGTAAAAGATTGAAAAGTTTTTTAAGACACGGCTTAAGGGTGGACAAACAGGTTTATCAGATTATTGTCCATTAATGGAATTTGTGCTATTATCTAGAATACTCTGTTGCGAAAATTATCAACAAGTCGATTAAGAGTTACAAAAAATAAGCTGATTTTGATTATTCTAATTATTGATGGCAATGCTAAAAATAACTACAGTTTAATTTTTTATTTTATTACCTAATAATTTATATTTTTTACCTGTTCCACCTTATTGCGCTGAACTTTTTATTTAAAAGAAAAAAATTATTTAAGAAGTGGAGAAGGGTGACTCTTGCGAAGCATATATCGAAGCCATGCTTAAAGAGAGAGAGAGTTTAGGGAGAACAGGGCGGTGTAGGGGAAGAATGACAATGATGGCGGCGGCGTATTTCATCTGATAGTATGGAAAGTCTTTGCCCAAGCAGCGAACTTGTATGCAGACTTAGAAATGAAGCGACTTTGATTTTGACTTTGACTTTAACTTTGACTTTGACCTTGACCTTGAAGCCATATGCTCTCCATTCTGGCCATTGCATAAATTGCGTATATTACCTTTGTACCTTTCTGGCAATCTCTCATCTTCCACCACCTTGGCACCTTCTTATAGCAAATGCAAAATCACATTATACCGAAGATTCTATGAATACTTGTTAACAAAAAGCTCAATTTATTAGGATTACTGTGCTCAATAACGATTTAATGAGAAAGATTTTCAAAGCTACACTACGTTGTACGTACATGACATTACAATTAATTTCAATTTGAAGGATGAAGATGTATATAATTATAAGAAGTTGCATTGAATTTCGACCGAATCCCAAGTTGCATTGAATGCAACGTTGAGTTGTGGGATGTTCTTAATGAGTGCCTGAGCAGATTTTGCAGATTTCAGCATATGTTGCTATCAAATTTATCAACACATCAGACCTAAGACACACAAAATTCTAACAATATATAAGGCCAAATATACACATTTTTTTCAGCTTTCTTCTTTCACTGCTTTGCATTTTTATTGGTTGCAACATCAGATTTGACTTCTAAGTCTTAACTCTTTGGAGTAAGTAGTACCAAACTACTAGCAATCACAATCTTTATTTATGACCAATTTATTATTCTTGCTCACTCCTACCAACTCTTATTTATTTATTTTGAATGTGAGAAGGTGGACAAAGAATATGTTTGTGAGTTAACATGAAATTGACCCCAAAATATTTATATAGAAATATATATTTTAAAAAAAAATTGTAGCTTGGCGCCTTGGCCCAAGAATATATAAATTAAAAATCTTATGGCAAGACGATATTTGCACATGGAACAGAAACCATAGAGAAGTTACATAACTAGGAAGGAAACAGTGCAGTTAGTGAGGTAAACTGAAGCTTATTTTTATCTTGCAAATTATGCATATGTCTATTGGTGGAACTAGTATATATGTCTGTGCTTATAGTGATTACTGTGATTATATAAATGTTGTTAAAATTAAAGTTATATTTTTTTTATTTTAATAAATTTTTTTGAGTAATATTTTTAGAAAATATGGTTAAATAATAAAAAAATATTATTATCATTGGATAAAAATAAATAGATAAAGATAAATAAAAAAGAAAGAGTAGTGTAAATATATGAGATAGTATGAATTATATATTATAAGCTAATTGACCACTACTGTGTTAATAAATTAATAATCAAATTTTAATAACAAGTAACAATAATGGAAGTATATAGTGAATGAGAGTAGTTAAATGGAATATATAGTAGTAGTTAATTTAGTTACCTGTTGGTGATTGAGGGGCACAGAAGGATAGATACATTCTACGAGCTTGAAAGGGAAGGATGCAAATAATGCATCTTCTTAATCTCGAGGCTTAAACCTATAAGAATCTTCTTCCTGTAAGTATTCTCTCCTCACCCTTCATTGTGGATGTGGTGCATGTGTGTCACGTGTGTGGTAACGTAAGCACCACCAATTTCCGAATCAAAAATTATTTTTTGTTCCAAAATTTAAATTAATAAAAGAACATATTTCTTAATTTAATTGAAATTTAACTTCTGGCACCTTAATTTTGGGATTCGAGAAGCTCGTAGATTTATCAAAACAAGCATTGAGGAAATCCGTAATTCTTCTCAGGATTGGGGATGGAAAATAAATCGTAATGTTTATATGCATAATTCTTCTCTTTCTTACATTTTTTTTTCATTTAAATGGAAAAAAAAGCCTTGGAAATCCATGGCATTTGGTAAAAGTAAAAAACAACAACGAAGGTCGCATACTTACCGGACCCGACCCGAAAATAATCCATTTATCTGAGGTTTGTACTTTCTTCAACTGTAGAGATCGCTACAGCTACAGGGGCATAGGTGCCATCACGGACTCGGGACTCTCTCCCCGCACCCACAGCGCGCCGCCGTCCTTTCCGTGCTCTGATCTGATGGTAATGCTAATTCTGTGTTTCTAGTTTCTCTACTCCAGGGTTCATGGGGGTTTACTCTTGCAACTATGCTTCTTGTGTTTTGCAGTGTATTTATTTGTGAACACCAGTTACCAATGGCTCTTTTTTTCAAGAAATTCACCGAGGTATATGCTTATCTTATGACAAAACTAAACTAGTTCACTATATATCATGGAAATCCCACTCTTCTATTGCTCTGGATTTGGTTTAGGGCGCCAAAATCCTTGCAAAACGCCCTTCTTTTTCTAAGGATCCAAGACAACTACAATTTCAAGCTGACATTAACCGCTTGTTCCTTTATTCCAGGTCAGTGCTTTTAATGAGAGTAAATTTATGCTCTCTCTCTCTTGCTGGCTGCTGCTCCTTCAAATTTTATTCCTTTCCGTATCTTCTTCATCAGCTTGCTTTGTTAGCTAATGCAGAGTTCCGTTGCATTCTTCTTTTTCTCTCTCTCTTCCATTCATCCTCTTTACACATTGCTGTTTATAGTTTATTTCATCCCTGAATCAATATTTTTGCATCCCTGAATCTCTTCCATTCATCCACTATGTTTTGCTTATAAGCTATTACTGATGTTCAGAAGTGGCAAATACTACCTTAAATATTAAACTTTTATATTTTTGCTTTGTTACCCTTTTTATATTTAGTGGCTAGATTGTTGATATCTTAGTCCTTGATCTAGCAGAAGCTGTTACTTTTTATATATTTTTAATTGGACCATGGAAATCCACCATAGCTTCTTAGGCAGGATTCTGTTCTGTACCTCCTAATAATCTCAGATATGCTCTTAGGAGAGTGAGTTGTCTTTTGTTGATAAATGAATGTCTCCTAAGTCCTAATAATCAATATATCTGCCTTGCTGTATCTATAGTTCAGGTTTTGCTTTTATTAGGACATCCCCAACTCGAACAACTATCATGCAGCATATTTGAATTGTATTTTTTTATTTGAATTTTGCAAAGCCCAATTTTTCTTTTCTTTCCTTAATTCAAAAAAACACACAATGTTTTTAGTCGAAGAGAAAAGGATGGGATCAGAACTGGAGAGGAGAGTCCTGAGTCCTCCAAAGCAAGAAAAGTTGGGGGGAAAAAGATTGCTCAAGGATTAAGTTAGCATGAGATATGAGATGTTGGTTCCTTAATGTTATGATTACATAAATGGATGAGTATCGTTTATATGCCAACATGGGATTGCATTATGCTGGTTCCAATGATTTCAATTTTGTTGTGTATTTGATGCTTTTCTTTTTCAACATCTTGATATACTCTTCTCATGCAAAGACTTAACTATCCAGCTACAATCAGTTGGGGAAGAGTGCAGATGAAGCAAATGTCGAAGAAATTATTGAAATGGCCAATAAAGCCTCTTTTGCTGATCAACAGATGCAAGTTCAAGAAAATGTTCATTCACAAATCAAAGCATTTTGCACCTTCATGGATGAAATTCTTCTGCCAAACAAAAAGATGGTGAATGATTTCTCTGAATTATCTCGGCAAACGAATACTTTGCCTCATCGAAGTGGGCTTAGTTTTGCTGTGGGTAGGAGCAATACACCTATCAATCCCGGTCAGTTTTTTTCCCCTCTTCTTTTTTATTTAAATTTTGCAATCTTTTCATCTTCTATTGAAATTTCTCATCATTAATAAGTAGTGTCAATTCATTCAGTTGAGGTTATATTATACTTAATTTGAGTGAAAGGAGCCTTAGCAGTTATAAGCCAAGTACAATAGCGCCTGTTCAAAACTGGAATATGAAAACTTTTCTCTAATCAAATTTCCATGCCCATGTTTCATATTTTCATATTTTACTAAAACTATGCAATCATGATATAACCAATTAAGTTCCCTCTTCATGTGGCTGAAATACTATGAAGGCTTTAGGATCATATAAGGTCATGGATATGATACTAGCCTGTGGTCATTACTATTTTCTCCTTTATAAATGAACAGATGCCATTTAGCCATTATTATCGTGGTTCTATGCCTTTGAATTAAGAAATTCCCACACTATCAAGTTGACATGTCTGTTTGTTATGAGCACAACATCTTTCACTTGCTACCCTGGTTTATCTGTTTACTATAATAACTCATTGATGTAACTTCTGTGCAGACGTCCCTCAGACAAGGCCATTAAGCCAAGCAGAAGTTTCTCAGAAATTAAAAAATCAACTTGGCTTCACACTTGATGTTAAATCTTCTCAAATACCCCACAAGGATGCTGGCCAGGGTCTATTCTTAGATGGCGCAGCAGATGTTGGTGCTGTAATTGCCTTCTATCCTGGGGTGGTCTATTCTCCAGCTTTCTATCGGTATATTCCCGGATACCCCAAGGTTGATGCACAGAATCCCTATTTGATTACTAGATACGATGGGAATGTCATCAATGCCCAACCTTGGGGCTCTGGAGGTGAAGTGCGAGAACCATGGAGTGGTAGAATAATGGGCGAAATCAAACCCAATGTGAAAGGAGCCGAGAAAGGCTCAGAGAAGTTCTGGAAACTTCTTAGTAAGCCTTTAGAAGGCAACAAACTTGGATCCAAGAATGAAATACTTGAGCGTAGAAACCCTTTAGCTTTAGCTCATTTTGCAAATCACCCTCCAAAAGGGGTGCAACCAAATGTCATGATTTGCCCTTATGACTTCCCATTAACCGAAGACAACATGAGAGTTTACATCCCAAATGTTATGTTTGGAAACGGTGAAGTGAACATGAGGAGATTTGGCAGCTTTTGGTTCAAATCTGGGGTGTCTAGAAAAAGTGCATCATCAACAAATGCTGCGACACTGAAAACTCTTGTTTTGGTAGCTACTAGAGCTCTTGAAGATGAGGAAGTCCTCCTCAACTACAGGCTCAGCAACACCAAAGGGAGACCACAATGGTATGCTCCAGTAGATGAAGAAGAGGACAGGAGAAGATGGAGCTAAAATCACTACACAATCCGGTAGTTCTTTCTCTTTTCTTTTTTTTTTCATCAGACGCCGAATTTGTATTCAGATTTAGTAATTTTTGTGAAAGATGAAGCTAGGGATGATGAAATTTTGTGAGATTGATTATGGCCCATTTTTAATGGTCAAAATACAAGTTGTGATGTACCAAATTCCGATATTCAGCAACCTTTAAATAACAACTCGGTTAGGGAGACAATGGGGAATTTAAACAATGTGAATAATGGGTTGTAGATTTAGTCCAATACATGTTAAAAATAAAAAACACTCCAAAAATCATCCAAATAAAAAAATCTACTTAGTTATTCCAAAAAAATAACTATCCCAAATCCTAATTTATCAAAACATTTCACTTCAATACCCTTTTTTTTCCCCAACCAGCTGTCATCCCTACCTTCATCAATAATCATCCCACTTTGCCGTCATTGCTTGGCTTGCCACACGCCGACACAAGTCACCCCTAGTAAAAATAACCATCCACTTAGTGACAAAGATAATCATCCGCATACCTAATGAATTGAACATCCAACATATTTTAATTATATATAACTAAACTAATCCAATTAAAATAATCATCTACATAAATTAAAATAACCATCTGCATAAAAAAGGAGATAAATGAACAGAAGAACCAACAAAATACAAGAAGCCAACAGAGAAGGATGTGGAACAGCGCCGTAAGTGCAGAGGTTATGACCATTGGGAAGACAATGCTTTGGGTTTGCAAGAACATGAGAATGGACTGAAGAAGGCCATGCGCGAAGAGGATTGGGATCAAGCAGCGGGCATACTTGCCAGCTTGGTTGGCTATGCCTTTGTCTTGGCGCATCGCAATTAGAATAGGCTGGTGCGTCAACGGAATCTGCTGCAGTGGTGCCTGGAATTCTTGCCGGCCAGGAAGGGGGGGCACACCAGGAAGTGGGGGATCGGAGATCACCAGAATACGGAGGAACAAGGGCCACAATTTAAGGTGACGGTGGTGTGTGCGGGGAACCACGGCGGCGTCAGTGGGAGATAATGCGAGCGTCGGAACTTTCTGCCGGGAGGGGGGCGGTGGTTGCAATGGCACAGGTGAGACTGCGACGACGAGAAGGGATATCAGACTGGAAGCAAATGAAGGTATTAGAAGTAACTGTGTGTAGTGGGAATGGCTTAAACTATAAATCCTAATTTTTCAAATTTTAAAATTTCATAATTAGATAATTAATCTAAAAATATGAATTTTAATTATAATTGACTTTTTAATTTTAAATCATTGTTCACATTATTCATTCAAGTAATTGTTTTCCCATACTTTCTCTTTAAATAATAAGACGTATATGATACTAGCGAGTATATTTAAGATCAATACATTTACAACATCAAACTCAAAGGCACCATCATGAACTACCTACTGGTTGTGTCAAAATGATGTAACAAGTTCTAAATTAAAATTCATTTCTAGTTGTTGGATAGATTTTTTTTTTTTTTTTTATTGAAAACCAAAAGGGATGTCATGGGCATGCTGCGGAATTAGCCTCCTTGAAGATGTGGGTGATTCTGTAATCTGTAGTCGCCTGGGCTAGCAAGCGAATTTTTTATGGCTCGGATAAGTGAGGTGCTAGCGTGAATTGAAGTGTTCTGTTTTGAATGAGTTGAACCACATTCGCTGAATCTATCTGCACTTCCAACTTTGATTCCAACATACAAACCCCCGAGTTCCGCCATGGTAAAAGATATTTTGCCTATGTTCATCATGAATCCAAACCTTGGTGGTATGAAACTGAAAAACCAAATCTTCCAATAGCACATGTAAAATAGCTTCCCAGTCCTAGATACCCTGGCCAGTCGCGTAAGCAACAACCTTCTTTATCTTCATCCAAATTGATTGAAGCAAACTCTTTTAGCCTCGGTATGCTTGGGAGCCAGTGATCTTCCCAAAAATCGATATTTCGTACATCCCCAATACGCCAAATGAGATTTGTTTTGAACGAACTCCAGACAAATTTATCCCATTCCATGCGTTAGAGTTGTTGGCCCTCATGCGAACAATGGGAATAGCACCATCCCCACAGTTATTGTGAATCATATTCCAAGATAGCTTCATAAGAAAAAGCCGATTAGAATCATGGGTCTTTCTGATACTCAGCCCTCTTTTCTCCTCCGATTGACAGACATAGTCCCAATTTAGGAAGTGCATCTTTCTCGCATCATCCTTGCTTTTCCAAAAAAGTTTATCAATTTTCTTATCGATGATGAACTAAAAGTGGAGCTGGTTGCACTAACAGTGAATAAGAGGCACTCTTAAGTATTTTTTCAAGTTAGTTGTCATATTGATGCTAAGGTCTTCGCTAAGCTGCTGTCTGATAGTATGGTTAACATTTTTAGAAAAGTAGATATAAGACTTGTTGAAGCTAATTTTTTTTTTTCCTGACTTCTTTAATAGTATTTACTTACTTAGTAGTTTTGGCAAAGAGGATCAGATCCTTTGTAAAACAAAATGAAATATTTTGTATCATTCCTAAAAAGGGTTGATAAGTTCTCATTTTCTCTCATCAACTAGCTTAGAGATTAAATGAGAGAATCTTTTAATACAGAAAACAAAGAGCTAAGGGGATAAATGATCTCTCTATCTAATTCTTCTAGTGGAAAAAAAAGTATCAAAAAAGCTGCTAAAGTATTAGAGGATCCAGGGTGCCAAAAATTTGAATGGTATTTTTCTATCTCTTACTCTCTCACCCACTCTTAGATATAGTCTTGTTGGATTTATCAATGTTGTCTTTACCTTCTCCTAAAATTTTGGCCCTGCTATCTCTACCCGTATGACCTGACCCACCAATATGACTTGTGATTCTTTTTGGCTTTAGGGATTGTTGCTTGCTCCTTATTTTAGCACTTTTTTCTTTATGATTTGAGTTGGGCCCAATTCCTTGGTAACAACCACAATATCGGACCCACCTTGCATGGCCTTCTCATTATTGACATTGCCTTACATGCCATCTTCAGGATTTGTTTCATTCTCTTCTTCGTACAAGATATATTGGGATCTTTTCTCAATATGTTGGTCCACATTAATTGTATTCCCTTCCATGTTAGTCCTGACCACATTCTCATAACGGATCTCCTTGGATTTAACCATGATTTTCTCTTGTTTCTTTCTATAGGTCTTCTCACTGTTATTCATGGTCCAAAATCAAAATTTGGTGGATTCTGATTCTTTACAATATTAATATGAGATACGGTGTTACTTGCCAAATTGGGGTGGTTTTTTTTAAGAGCAATGCTAGGGCCAGCAATTTTTGTGATTGTTAGCCATCAACTAGCCATCAATGATGATTTGATGGTGTGAGATTGGTATGAGATTTCATCCAATGGCTCACCTTCCTTTACTGGTTACATGTTGGCCAAAATTTAATAAAACTGCTGCCCCCTAGATTTAGGTATCAGAAGATTCAGGGTGCCAAAAATTTGAATGGTATTTCTCTATCTCATTAGCATAAATATGAAAATCAAGAAAGATGAGTAAGTGATCAGATTTAAGTTTAGGTAAATGTTTAACTCCTATATTCATAAATTTATTAGTAAAGTAAAAACTATTAATAAAACGTTCAAGTTGTCTTTTACTATTATTCCTTTGCTAAGTAAAGAAGGAGGTCTAGTAAAGCCTAAATCATATAGATCGCAGTTATTCATACAAATAATAAGTCTATTAGTGTCATGATAGTGATTAGAGATAAGAGAGCTAAAGTGAGGATTAAGGACACTGTTAATTGAGATAAAACTTCTATTTTGGAGGCTATGTTAAATCTTATTCCTCAGTCTATTAAACTGGTCCAAATATTCCTTATGCATAGCTTCTTTTCCCTTGATGTTAGTGTCAAGTTTCATTCTTTTATTAGGATTTGGGGTATTTTCAACTTTGGTATGTCTTAGACTGTTATTTTGGAGCTATTTGGCAATAATTTTTTTAATTTCTGTATTTTTTTTATTATATTCTTGTTTGTGGAACTTTTCATTAAAGTCACTTTTCGACAAAGTCATTGATTTCATTTTTGATTTGCTGATGGTAATCGTTAGAATTAGTTTTCCTTTTCACTTACCTACTAGAATTATTGCTGACATCATTTATAGCTTGATATTCTCCATTTAATTCAGAACCTCATATTTGGTAGCTAGCAGATTTTTATTTCTTTATTAATTATTATCCCAAATTGTTGCTTGTTTCTTCTTTAGGGTATCTTTACCACAACCAAGATCCAAAAGGACTTTCTTCCTTTGTATCCATAGATTTCTTGCTAGTAAGTGCATTTAAAGGTTGTTGATTTTCACATTTAAAATTGATTACTAATCGTTATTACTGATTTCTTGATTTTTCATCACCATATATTCTTTTACTTTTAGAATTGTCCGTTCCTACCTTACTGCTGTTGGTCATGGGTGGAAGAGCCACCACCTTCCTTCAGGTGATATTTTTTCTCTGTAAGACGTATCTTCTTATTTCCATTGGCTCCTTCCCTAACTAATTCTAGGAACACATCAAATTTATGGCCATATCTACCACACTTGAAAGAAATTTAATGACGACCCTTGTATTCTAGCTTGAATATATTCCCAAGGCTGTAAAGAATGGGATAAATTGGTTCCTTAAATGAATTTCAACACAAATACGAGCGAAATTGCTTCTCAAATTGATTAATGTTAATTCATCCATCCTTAGCATGGTATAAAGGATTTTACCAACCATTCATAAGAAGTATTTATTATAGAGTTCAGGTGGCAAGTTTAGAATTTTTATCCAAACAACAACCTTCTAGAGTTGTTTAGTATCTTCTGAGGTATGAATAAAGCTTTCTATTGTTGGATGAGGAGGTAATGGTCAGTGATCATCCAAGGCTTTTTATACAAGGCGTAGACATACTCTTCATAGAAAGAGAATGAAACTAGAAAATTTTCTTTTCCAAGTCCATAACCCGGATGGCCTTCTTTTTCTTCCACCTTCTGTTGATCCATCTCCATCACTTGTAAAGTAGAAATCATCTTATCGATAGGCTTCACGATAAGTGTTTGTATTCATGGTCTACACAATTTGTCATACTTTTCAAGTGTGACATCGATCTATTACTGGGTTTGGATTGAAAGGAGTCTATCTTCCATCTCCTAATTCCATGAATTTTTTATCCGAGAGATGTTCTTTTGCCATCATGTTAACAATTTTCTTTGGGTTAAGTTTCTCTAACTCATCCCTTATCAGTTGATCTCTTTAAGAGGCTTTGACTTGTCGAGGTGCTATGGGATCTTTGACGGTAGCGTCTTTTGGCATAGATTGTGGTTAAGCTTCATCTTTTTTTTCTTCTGGATCACTTTGTATTACTTTCTCCATTACTATTTCAATGTGTTCTTTTGCATCTATTTTTAATTATTTAGTACTTTTAGCCACCACATCTTTCTCCCTATCTAATTTTTCTAGTGGGAAAAAAGATATCAGAGGAGCTATTTAGGTATCAGAGGATCCATGACGCCAAAAGTTTGAATGGTATTTTTCTATCCTCATTAACATGAATATAAAAATCAAGAAAGATGGGTAAGTAATCGGATTTAAGTATAAATAAATGTTTAACTCCTACAACCGTAAATTTATTAACAAAGTATAAATTACTAATAAAATGTTGTCCTCTACTATTATTCCCTTGCTAAGTAAAGAAATGGGTCTTTTAAAGCCTAAATAATGCAGGCCGTAGTTTGGGCTTGCTCAGAAGGCCCAATGAAGCTCCCCTAGGTCTTTCAAGGATTTAAAACTGAAACTTGGTTAATGGCTTGATCTTTGGGCCCAGCAAATTCTGGCATTTTCTTTAACGAACTTTTCATAGTGGACTCATATAGAATGGTACTCTCGGGCTCGATATGTATGGCCTCACTTGGTTGAGAACTTTCCTGCATCTAATCATCTCTATCCTCATACAGCGTATTAAACCGAGACCCTCCCCCATTGAACGTGTTCTTTGTAGTGACTTTACTTTCCTTATTAGGAATGACATTAAAGGTCTGATTCCGTTATGTCTTTTTCATAAAGATTTTATTTTGTTTCCTTTTAGGATACTTCTTTACATCATCCAGGGCCAAAATAAGGAGGTTCCTGATTTGTCCGATGCACGATATGCTCATCATTGTGTTCATGATTCTCCAGAGTTTCCAGATTTATCCTTCCCGTGTTGGTCGCAACCACTTCCCTTATCATTGTTGATCCCTCCTTTTCTCCGGTCGCCTCCACCACCGGTTGATTAGCCTTATGCCCGCCATCTTCACTACACTGTTCAAACTTATGACCATATTTTTCATAGGAGAAATATATGAGATGAAGACCTTCGTACACAATATTAAGAGTGTTGTCCAAGACAGAGATTTGGGGAACTAGTTTCTTACACAAATCGATCTCGACACAAATCTTCACATATCTCCCTCTTAAATGTATAGAAGTAGCTTGATCAATTTTCAACATATTCCCAACGGCAAACCCAACCCTCCATAAGAAACGGTGGTTGTACAGTTCAATCAAAAGGTTGGGAATGCGGATCCAAGCCGCAATCTTCCTCACATGATTCTCCGACATTAGAAAAAAGGGCCTCCACCTTTGAACAATTAAATAATGTCCCGCGATCATCCATGGACCTCCTATAAGCACATGTGAGTAGTCTTCCTCCTCATCAAAGTGCACTAGATAATAATCTCGATCCATGTCAATAACCCTAATCCTCCCTTTTTGTGCCCAGTCTCGATGAAGACATTGTTCGGTGAAGCCAATGGTTACTCTCTTTCTTTGCATTTTAACGATTAGAGCCTTCTTCCAAGGCTTGCACCAATCTTTAAACTCTTCCTTGGACACTAGAAGAGTAAGGTAAGGATCAAAGGGCTTCTCACTTAGATCTTTATCCTCCCTATACCATTAGTCTTCTGGATATGGCTAGTCCTTCCCCATGTAATCACTGTGGGTGGACATATTATCTATTAAGACTCTCAGTGGTTAGAGAAGACTCTCCTTATACAAGATCTTTGAGTTGCCATCAGATTTATGTGGATTCTCTTGGACATCGTCCATACAGTTTGCTTTCTGATGGGGACTCACGAGACTTGACCTTCTTTATACTCCGTTGAACCAAATCGACCTCTTCCGTTGAAATCCTAGCAGAGCCTCCTGTTGAAATACTTTAGAAACTTTTTGATATGACTCGTCGCTCTGCTTCTATTCGATCCTACCCCTAAAGGATAATGCTTGTGAAAATCTTCACTGACCTCACTTTTTGGCTATGTTATTGATTTTCATTTTTGATTTAGTGACGATAAAGGTTAGAATTAGTTTTCCTTTTCACTTTTCTACCAGAATTATTGATGACATCATTTATAATTTGATCTTCTCCATTCAATTCAGGTTGATTCTGGCTATGTCATTGATTTTTTTCTGATATTTTATTTCCAATTTTCTACTTGTTTTCTTTTTGGGATTTTTTTACCACCAACCAACCAAGGTCCAAAAGAACTTTCTTCTTTTGTATTTGGAAATTCCTTACTAGTAAGTGCATTTAAAGGTTGTTAATTTTTCTCATTTAAAATTGATTACCGATCATTATTACTGGTTTTCTAAGTTTTTGGCACCATATGTTCTTTCCCTTTTGGGATTGTCTCTTCCTTCTTCTTACTGTTGTATGTCGTGGGTGGAAGAGCCACCGCCTTTCTTCTGATGGTGTTCTTTCTCTACATGAGGTATCTTCTTGTTTCTATTAACTCATTCTCTAACTAATTCTAGGCAGCAACCTTCTGGAGTTGTATAGTATTTTTTGAGGTATGAATAAAGGTCTCTATTGTTGGATAAGGAGGTAATGGTCAGCGATCATCTAAGACTTTTTATACAAGGCGTAGGCATACTCTTCATAGCAAGAGAACCGAATTAGGAAAATTCTATTTCCAAGTCCAAAACCCAGATGGCCTTCTTTTTTTCCACCTTCTATTGATCCACTTTCATCACTTATAAAGTAGAGATCGTCTTATCGATAGGCCTCACGATAAGTGTTTGTATCCATAGTCAACATAATTTGTCATACTTTTCAAGCGTGACCTCGATCTATCATTGGGTTTGGATTGAAAAGAATCTGTCTTTTATTTCTTGATTACACGAATTTTTTTTCGAGAGATACTCTTTTGCTACCATGTGAACAATTTTCTTTCGGTTAAGTTTCTCCAACTCATCCCCTATTAGGTATCAGCTGATCTCTATAAGATGATTTGACTTGTTGAGGTGCTACGGTATCTATGACGGCAGTGTCTTCTGGCGTAGATTGTGGTTTATCCTCATCTTTTTTTCTTCTGGATCAGTTTGCATTACTTCCTCCATTACTGCTTCAACGAGTTCTTTTGCATCTATTTTCAATTATTTAGTACTTTTAGCCACCACATCTTTCTCCCTATCTAATTTTTCTACTGGGAGTAAAGGTATCAGAGGAGCTGTTTAGGTATTAGAGGATCCATGGCGCCAAAAGTTTGAATGGTATTTTTCTATCCGCATTAACATGAATATGAAAATCAAGGAAGATGGGTAATAAATCGGATTTAAGTATAGATAAATGTTTAACTCCTACATCCGTAAATTTATTAGCAAAGTATAAATTACTAATAAAACGTTGTCCTCTACTATTATTCCCTTGCTAAGTAAAGAAAGGGGTTCTTTAAAGCCTAAATAATGCAGGCCGTAGTTTGGGCTTGCTCAGAAGGCCCAATGAAGCTCCCATAAGTCTTTCAAGGACTTAAAACTGAAACTCTGTTAGTGGCATGATCTTTGGGCCCAGGCCAGCAAATTCTGTCCTTTTCTTTAACGAACTTTTCATAGTGGGCTCATATAGAATAGTACTCTCGGGCTCGATATGCATGACCTCACTTAGTTGAGAACTTTCCTGCATCTCATCATCTCTTTCCTCAAACAGCATATTAAACCGAGACCCTGCCCCCATTGAACATGTTCTTCGTAGCGACTTTACTTTCCTTATTAGGAATGACATTAAAGGTCTGATTCCGTTATGTCTTTTTCATAAGGATTTTCTCTTGTTTCCTTTTAGGATACCTCTTTACCATCATCCAGGGGCCAAAATAAGGAGGATCCTGATTTTCTCAATGCACGATATGCTCATCATTGTGTTCATGATTCTCCAAAGTTTCCAAATTTATCCTTCCCGTGTTGGTCGCAGCCCCTTCCCTTATCATCGTTGATCCCTCCTTTTCTCTGGCCGCCTCCACCACCGGTTGATTAGCCTTATGCCCGCCATCTTCACTATACTGTTCAAACTTATGACCATATTTTTCCACAAGAGAAACATATGAGATGAAGACCTTCGTACACAATATTAAGAGTGCTTCCCAAGACAGAGATTCTGGGAACTAGTTTCTTACACAAATCGATCTCGACGCAAATCCTCACATATCTCCCTCTTGAATGTATAGAAGTAGCTTGATCAATTGTCAACATATTCCCAACGGCAGAGCCAACCATCCACAAGAAACGGTGGTAGTACAGTTCAATAAGAAGGTTGGGAATGCGGATCCAAGCCATAATCTTCCTCACATTTTAATAATGTCCCGCGATCATCCATGGACCTCCCATAAGCACATGTGAGTAGTCTTCCTCCTCATCAAAATGTACTTAATAGTAATCTCGATCCATGTCAATAACCCTAATCCTCCTATTTTGTGCCCAGTCTCGATGAAGACATTGTTCGGTGAAGCCAATGGCTACTCTCTTTCTTAGCATTTTAACGATTAAAGCCTTCTTCCAAGGCTTGCACCAAACTTTAAACTCTTCCTTGGACACTGGAATAGTAGGGTAAGGATCAAAGGGCTTCTCACTTAGATCGTCATCCTCCCTATACCATTGGTCTTTCGGATTTGGCTGGTCCTCCCCCATGTCATCACTATGGGTGGACATATTATCTATCAAAACTCTTAGTGGTGAAAGGAGACTCTCCTTATACGAGATCTTTGAGTTGCCATCAGATTTATGTGGATTCTCTTGGACAATGTCTATACAGTTTCCTTTCCGATGGGGACTCACGAGACTTGACCTTTTTTATACTCCGTTGAACCAAATCGACCTCTTCTGTCAAAACCCCAACAGAGCCTCCTGTTGAAATACTTTAGAAACTTTTTGATACGACTCATCGCTCTGCTACTATTCGATCCTACCCCCAAAGGATAATGCTTGTGAAAATCATCACTGACCTCACTTTTTGGCTATGTTATTGATTTTCATTTTTGATTTGGTGATGATAACGGTTAGAATTAGATTTCTTTTCACTTTTCTATCAGAATTATTGATAACATCATTTATAACTTGATCTTCTCCATTCAATTCAGGTTGATTCTAGCTATGTCGTTGATTTTTTTTGGCTGATATTTTATCTCCAATTTTCTACTTGTTTTTTTTTAAGGATTTTTTTACCACCAACCAAGGTCCAAAAGAACTTTCTTCTTTTGTATCAAGAAATTCCTTACAAGTAAGTGCATTTAAAGGTTGTTTATTTTTCTCATTTAAAATTGATTACTGAACATTATTACTGATTTCCTAATTTTTTGCCACCATATGTTATTTTTCTTTTGGGATGGTCTCTTCCTTCTTCTTACTGTTGTATGTCGTGGGTGGAAGGGCCACCGCCTTTCTTCTGATGGTGTTCTTTATCTATATGAGGTATCTTCTTATTTCTATTAACTCATTTTCTAACTAATTCTAGGCAGCAACCTTCTGGAGTTGTATAGTATTTTCTGAGGTATGAATAAAGGTCTCTATTATTGGATAAGGAAGTAATGGTCAGCGATCATCTAAGGCTTTTTATACAAGGCGTAGACATAGTCTTCATAGTAAGAGAACCGAATTAAGAAAATTCCATTTCCAAGTCCATAACCCAGATGGCCTTCTTTTCTTCCACCTTCTATTGATCCACCTCCATCACTTATAAACTAGAGATCGTCTTATTGATAGACCTCACGATAAGTGTTTGTATCCATGGTAACATAATTTGTCATACTTTTCAAGCGTGACCTCAATCTATCATTGGGTTTGGATGGAAAAGAGTCTGTCTTTCATCTCCTGATTCCACGAATTTTTTATCCGAGAGATACTCTTTTGCCACCATATGAACAATTTCCTTTTGGTTAAGTTTCTCCAACTCATCCCCTATCAGGTATCAGCTAATCTCTATAAGAGGCTTTGACTTGTTGAGGTACTACGGTATCTATGATGGCAGTGTCTTTTGGCATAGATTGTGGTTTATCCTCATCTTTTTTTCTTCTGGATCAGTTTGCATTACTTCCTCCATTACTGCTTCAACGTGTTCTTTTGCATCTATTTTCAATTATTTAGTACTTTTAGCCACCACATCTTTCTCCCTATCTAATTTTTCTAGCGGGAGAAAAGGTATCAGAGAAGCTGTTAGGTATCAGAGAATCCAGGACGCCAAAAATTTGAATGGTGTTTCTTTATCCTCAATAGCATGAATATGAAAATCAAGGAAAATGGGTAAGTAATCAGATTTAAGTATAGATAAATATTTAACTCCTTCTGTAAATTTATTAGCAAAGTCAAAATTGCTAATAAAAAGTTCAAGTGATCTTTTACTATTATTCCTTTGCGAAATAAAGAAGGGGTCCGTTAAAGCCTAAATAATGCAGGCCAAAGTTATTCATACAAGTAATAAATCTTTTAGTGTTATGAGTGAGATTAAAAGAACCCCCGATATCATTTAGGGTGAAGATGGAGTTGAAGCCACCATCCAAACACACCTATGACTAGTAATAGTGGAAGAGATTGACTTGAAACCTATCCATTGATCACTTCTACAACCCACTTGAGAACTATCATTGATCGCAGAAAAATTTCACCAACTATTGTTTTCCTAATTGGCTTCCATGTGAATATACTATTTGTGTACTTTGAAACCTATCCTATTTGTGTACTAGTTGTTCTAAGATTCTTTATCCAAAATCACTAAATTCCTCTAGAAAAGCCTTCAGCCTCACGAATACACCATGAATTAATATCTAAGTGCATAATAACTACTTCAGCTTTGGCCACTAAAATATAAGTTTAAAGTAAAATAAAAAATTTAGATTTATATCTAAGCATTAAATCAGAGATAATAGAGTTAAACCCACTAAAGGAAGCTCTGCTGCAATTCTAAATGACAATATTCATCATTAAATTAGCAAAAAATAAAAAAAAGGGCAAAAAAACTCCCTAAAGCCAAGGATGAAGCATTTACTCTTTTATAAGGTTACATTCTGGAGCATCAACTTCTTCATTCCCATCAAGAAGGGTCTTTTCAGCCATGGCTTTCTTCATTATGACAATGCAACCTACTCATTGTTATTAATAATTTTAGGGGACTTGTCTTTGTAGTGTTTCGAGCTTTACGCTCTAGGTCTTCCTCCCATGATCCTATTGATAAGAGAGCTAGAGTGAGCATCAAGGACATACACTGTTAATGGAGATGAAACTTCTCTTTTAGAGGCTATGGTAAATCTTATTCTTAAACTGGTCTCAATATTCCTTATGCATAGTTTCTTTTTTCTTGATGTTAGTGTCAAACTTCATGTTCTCATTAGGAGTTGGTGTATTCTCAACCTTGGTATGTCTTAGACTCTTATTTTGTAGCTGTTGGACAATAATTTTCTTATTAATTTCCAGATTTGTTTTCACTATATTCTTGCTTGTGGAACTCTTCATTGACCTTATTTTTTGGCTACATCATTGATTTTCATTGTTGATTTGCTGATAATAACCGTTAGAATTAGATTTTCTTTTTACTTTTCTACCAGAATTATTGATGACATCATTTATAGCTTAATCTTCTCCATTTAATTCAAGTTGATTCTGGCTACGTCATTGATTTTTTTTTTTGCTGATATTATTATTCTCAAGTTTTTGCTTGTTTATTCTTTGAGATTTATTTACCACCAACCAAGGTCCAAAAGAATTTTTTTTTTCTTTTATATCTGCATATTTTTTGTTAATAGGTGCATTTAAAGGTTGTTGATTTTTCTCATTTAAAATTGATTACTGGTCATTATTAGTGATTCCCTAATTTTCTGTCACCATATGATCTTTTCTTTTTGGGATTGTCCTTTCTTTCCTTCCTTTTCCTGTTATTTGTTGCGGGTAGAAGAGCCACCGCCTTCTTCTCAGTGGTGTTCTTTCTCTATATGAGGTACCTTCTTATTTTCATTAGCTCATTCTCTAACTAATTCCAAACACATATTAAATTTGTGGCCATATCTACCACCCTTGAAATAAATTTGATGATGTCCTTCATATTCCAGCTTGAATACTTTCTCAAGGCGGTAAAGGTAGGAGAGGGCTGGACCCACTTTACACAACTTAATGGACTTCCAAAACCCCATCTCAATTGCTGCACTGATAAGGTGAGAAAGGCGTTCCATACATAGAACGAACAAGTAAGGTGAGAGTGGATTCCCTGCCGAATACCTCTAGTGGGGGCAAACTCCTCTAAGGTTTCTCCATTCCATAAAACCCTCATCCTATCGGTCGATATACAAGCATAAATGATATCCACCATATGCTCCGGAAGGTCCATATCTTGCATGGTTTCCTTGATAAAACTCCGCTTTAGTTTGTTATATGCCTTCTCAAGGTCGATCTTGATAGCTATCCAACCCTTCTTTCCTTTCCTCTTTCACATGGAGTTAATGACTTCCTGGGTAATAATGATGTCATCCGAGGTATGCTTCCCCGGAACAAAGCTACTTTGAGTTGGCTTCACTAATTTTTCCATGATTTTTCTCAACCTCCTAGATAAAACTTTAGTAATAACTTTATAGGAGACATTGCAGAGAGAAATAGGATGCATTTGCTTTAACGTGACCGTAGGCTCGACCTTCAGAATAAGGGTAATCAGGATCTCATTGATATCCCAGACATCCAAGGGCCTGTTAAAAACCCTTTCAACCAGACTACAAAGGTCGGTTCCCACCTTGTCCTACTTATTCTGATAGAAAATTGCCTGTATTCCATCTCTCCCGCCTTGAGACTTCACATAGAGAACAGAGCGTCCTTTATTTTCATACGAGAGATCTTACTACCAATACTCACAATATCATCTCTATCCAGAAGAGGAAATTATTTCTCAAGACAAAGGGTGTATCTGAAACATCATCGGTAAAGCTGACTATAGAAATTAAGTGGCAGCCATTCTCTCCAGGGCTAAGCGGTCACGCACCCAGCACCCATTATCATCCTGCAAAGCTTCAATCGGATTTCTCCTCCAGTCCTCCTGCAGGCCATAGTGGAGCCATGAAAAAATTTAGTGTCACAGTCCCCAAACAACAACGCGAGACTTTTGGAACTAGAACAATTCCTCTTGGGCCAAGATCTCCTCATACTCCATCCAAAGCTTCCTCTGCAATTTCTCCAGATAAGGATTCAGATTCATAGTGAGACTATTCTTAATGCCTTGAAGCCTCATCAAAATTTTTTATTTCTTGCGATGGATATTGCTAAAGACATTATGATTCCAAAGCTTTTACTCCTGCTAGAAATCTTCCATACAAGTGTTCCAAGAGTCTTGAAGATTTTAACCTCTGTTAATGACATTATTGAAATCAATGTGAACCAACCAAACGGCTAAGAATCTGAAAGGGCTCCTTCCCATATTTTAGTTGCACCCTGGGAAGTAAGGCGCAAAAGGAGAGGAGAATGGTCAGACTTCAGACTCGATAAATGTTGGATAACTGCCCCTGGAAAAGTGATTTGCCAGTCAAGGTTAGAAACTCTCCTATCAAGCCTTTCCATTAGAGAACCTTTTTTCTATGTATACGGACAGGGACCTCCACTTTGTTCATGATAATTTAAAATAGCATTAAAATTGCCAATGGCGCACCATGGCAAATTGGCATACCTGCCAATAATGTGAAGTTCCTCAAAGAGCGATTTCCCGAAACTCCTATTAGGACTCCCATAGATGCCTGTTAGCAACCACTGCACTGAATTCCTATCTTCAATTTTTAAGTGAACAAATTGGGAGTTATGAATCAGCACATCCATACAGTTTCTTTTCCGATGGAGATCAAAGGCCTCACGAGACTTGACCTTCTTTGCACTCCATTGAACCAAATTGATTTCTTCCGTCGAAATCCTAACAAAGCCTTTTGTTTACACACTTTAAAAACTTTTTGATATGACTCGTCGTTCTACTTCTATTCGATCCTACTCCCAAAGAATAATGCTTGTCATTGACCTCACTTTTCGGCTACGTTATTGATTTTCATTTTTGATTTGCTGACGATAACAGTTAGAATTAGATTTTCTTTTCACTTTTCTATTAGAATTATTGATGACATAATTTATAGTTTGATCTTCTCCATTTAATTCAGGTTGATTCTATCTACGTCATTAATTTTTTTTTTTTGGTATTTTATCCCCAATTTTCTACTTGTTATTTTTGGAATTTCTTTACCACCAACCAAAGTCTAAACGAATTTTTTTTGGGTATCCGAAGATTTCTTATTAACAAGTGTATTTAAAAGTTGTTGATTTTTCTCATTAAAATTGATTATTGATCATTATTACTGATTTCTTAATTTTTTGCCATCATATATTCTTTTTCTTTTGAGATGGTCCCTTCCTTTTTCTTATTGTTGTATATCATGGGTAGAAGAGCCACCGCTTTTCTTCTAATAGTCAAATTTGAAGATGATCTTTGTATTCCAACTTAAATATCTTTTCAAGTCTGCAAAGGATGGGACAAATGTTCCCTCTTTGCTTGGCACCGTGGAAACAAATTTCTTCGTCATAATAGACTGCAGAAAATTTTCTAAATATCAATATACAAAAAACTTTTCTCTTTTGTAATATTAGTTATATATATAGCAAATCTTTTTTGTTACATAAAATATAATGAGATAATATTTGAATAGCTAGAGATGAATAAAACTAAAGTGTCTGTGAACAGTTAAGTTACTCAAATGACAATATAAATAAATGTCAAAATAAAATTAATATTAAAATAAAGAAAAGTCTGAGTGTTTAAAAATATTTGGGTTAACCACCAAAAATGTCTTCGAATTATTCAAACGCTGACAAAAATACATCTGGATTTTATTATCGACAAAAATACCTTTAAATAATTTAAAAACACAACAAAAATACCTAACAGTAAATATATATTTTCAAAAAATGCCTTAGAAATTGAATTTTGATGCAATTTTTTGCAAGAATAATTATAAAATTGAGATATTATTATTCTTAAAATTTGGTGATTTTTCATTAAGTATATTATTTTTTTAATTTTTTTGTTAACAATTAATAATACTTTTAAAAAATCACAAAAAAATATATACTTAACAAAAAATCACCAAATTTTAAGAATAATAATATCTCATTTTTCTAATCATGCTTGCAAAAAATAGCATCAAAATTCAATCTCTAATGTATTTTTTGAGAAATACATATTTAATGTTAGTTTTTTTGCAAAAAAACTAACATTAAATATGTATTTCTCAAAAAATACATTAGAGATTGAATTTTGATGCAATTTTTTGGAAGCATGATTATAAAAATAAGATATTATTATCTTTAAAATTTGGTGATTTTTTGTTAAGTATATAATTTTTTGTAATTTTTTTGTTAATAACCAATAATACTTTTAAAAACTCACAAAAAAATATATATTCAGCCAAAAATTACCAAATTTTAAGAAAAATAATATCTCATTTTTCTAATCATACTTGCAAAAAATTGAGTCAAAATTCAATCTCTAAGGTATTTTTTAAAAATATATATTTACTGTTGGATATTTTTGTTGTATTTTTAAATTATTTAAAGGTATTTTTGTCGATAGTAAAATTTGGGTGCATTTTTGTCAGCGTTTGAATAATTCGGAGACGTTTTTGGTAGTTAACCCAAAATATTTTCTCTAAGTGTAGGATCGGTTCTAAATGATAAAAGTATGTTAGAAGATGATTGTATTTGAACGGAAAAAGAAAAATTGATTTTAAGGAGTTCCCACAATGGTGGTGACGCATGTCTCAACTCCAATTTGCCACTCTATAAAACCAACACCTGCACCAATATAATATAACCTCATATATTCGCTCACTTAACCGACTACTAATACTTCTCATATATTCGCTCACTTAACCGACTACTTAACCGACTACTGATATATTCGCTCTGTGTATATATATAGCCCTATATATCTCCGTGGTCTACATAATTCAATCTCATTCTTCCTATTATAGTGCATAACTTAATTGGCCACACAATATAGCACGAAATTAAACCTCTCTCTTTATTGCTTGCACCTAGCTACTTATATAGTATATATAGCTGTATCAAGTCCACCATCATGCAACTTATTTCATGCTTTATTACCCATCCTGCTTATTATTATGTGTCCTTGTTTTCAATGATAATAATAATAGGAGGATTATTCCTCCAAATCCAATGGAGGAAGCGGTTCAAATATAATAAAGAGTGGTACTTGCCTCCCGGTTCTATGGGCTGGCCCTTTCTTGGAGAAACTCTCAAACTTTACACTCAAAACCCAAATTCCTTCTTCTCCAAGAGACAGAAAAAATACGGGCAGATATTCAAGACGCACATACTGGGCTGCCCGTGCGTGATGATATCAAATCCAGATGCGGCAAGAGCGGTGCTGGTGAGTCACGCGCATCTCTTCAAAGCAGGACATCCACCCAGCAAAGAGAAGCTCATAGGCCCCCAAGCTGTGTTCTTCCAACAAGGCGCCTATCACTCCATGCTCAAGAAACTCATTCAAAACTCTTTCTTGCCCTCCAAAATCAAGAACTCTGTCTCCGAGGTTGAGCATATTCTCCTCGATTTGTTGCCTACTTGGACCAACAAAACCATCAACACCTTGCAAGAGATGAAAAAGGTATATATTATACAATAGTGCTAGAGGACCAGCACATTTTGTGAAATATAATTATCAATTAATCATTATTAATATTTTTGATGATTTTTGATGATGTGAGATTATATTTAATAATATAAAATTATATATTTTTTTTATTAGTTAGATACTGATTAAATTTTAACAAAAGTATGGCGTGAGACTTTCTCCTATTATTATCCCCAAGCATAGAATTAATGTATGTATATGTACCTTTATTTTCTTTTTGTTATATATAGTATGCTTTCCAAGTGGCTGCAATATCGGCCTTTGGTACAACAATGGAGGTAGAAATAGAAGAAATATGCAAACTGTATCGATGCTTCGAGAAAGGCTACAACTCTTATCCCTTACATATTCCTGGAACTTCCTATTGGAAAGCAATCAAGGTATCTATCACAAATTTCTTTTTTTGAGTTTTTACTTCTTTTTCTTTTAAGTAAACAAGGGTATTTTTTTTTTCAATAAATTATAGCTCAAATAGTATATGATACCATATATATATATAAATATTAGTTTAAAAAAATTATATTTTTACGATGAAGTAATGTCATTTTTATTTATTATTTCAACAATCATATCATATAAATACTATGTCTTATCATCAATTATATTTTATTTTATATAATCGATTTATTTATAAAAAGATATTTTTTTATTTTTTTGCATTCTATTTATATGTTTGTACATATTAATGTTATTTTCATTCTTTAGATGTTTGGGACATAAATTGATATTTTTTAATCTTTACTTAAAATATTTTTTAATTTTCTACCATTCTTTACAGTTATGTGTTTTGCATTCATTAACCCTTGGAATTTTAATTTCCTACCTCTTGCGTTTTTTTTTGTAAATAATTAAAAAAATAATGAATGAGAATGAAAAATATATAAAAATATTATATTAAATTTAAGAAATTTTTGACAATTAATATAAGAGATTAAGAAATAAAAAGTAGTAAAAGTCTTAATATGTATAAGTTGTAGAATTTGAATATTTGTAACTAAAATTTTTTATAATTATCATTATTATAACATTTTTAATGTATATTTATTATATTTAATTAGTACTTGATGTTTCAATTGAATAATAATAGATACAAATTTTTTTGTTTTAATTTTTTAAAAATATTTTACTAAATAATGATTGGTTGATTTTAATCTTTTGCCAAATCATTAGAATTGCTGATGTAGTATCATTAGTAAAGAAAAGATGGCTTAAATTCATTGTAAAAAAATTGGTATCAGCTTTTATATATTATAAATATATATTAAATTGCTATATATTTAAATAAAGAAAAAAATGCCATTTATGATTTTCACCAAAACTAATAATCGATAAAATCTTTAAAAACTTGACTTATTTTAGACATGATATATAACAAGACATAATAATATCATTATTTGATTTTGATAGTTAACTCCTATTTAACGGAAAAAAAAAACTGTAATTTGTTAATTATTAGATACGGTAAAGGTTAGAAGAATAATTTATCATATTAAAATATTTATGATTCTAAGCTTGATGAGAGGCTTATGTGTTTAATTAATTGGTAGAGACTCAAATAGATAGTGAAAATGTGCATAAAATAGTGCATTTATTGTACAAAAATAAAAAAATAAAGACCTATATATAGAAGTAATCAGCTAATTAATAATTGTTGATAAATATGAACGAAGGCAAGGAAGCTTCTAGATGAGAGTATAGGGAGGTTAATAAAAAGAAGAAAAGAAAGTGGAGAGCTTGGTGGAGGGATATTGGGAGAATTGCTGGAAGCGAAAGCAAAATACAAACTCTCTGATTCTCAGGTTTCTGATAATCTCATTGGTGTTATCTTCGCTGCACATGACACCACTGCAACTGCTCTTACTTGGCTTCTCAAATACTTACACGACAATCCCATTCTCTTAGAAGCTGTCACAGTAATATGCCTTCTCTTTCTATATAATCCTTCAAAATTTCTCATCACCTACTCATCAATCCTAATTTTCAATAACTTTCACAGAAAGAACACGAAGGAATCAAGATCAAAACAGCTCAACAAAATCGTGGACTTTCTTGGGATGATACCAGGCAGATGCCACTCACTACTCGGGTAATAAATTAATTAATCAATCATTGAATTAATTTTTAATGCATTAAATAAACCAATCTATTAATATATGTATGTGTATAACTGTATATTTTAATTTTGAGCAGGTAATCCAAGAAACGTTGAGAAGTGCAAGCATACTGTCATTCACATTCAGAGAAGCAGTGGAAGATGTGGTGGTTCAAGGTTACTACATTCCCAAAGGCTGGAAGGTCCTTCCACTCTTCAGAAGCATTCACCATTCTGCTGATTTCTTCCCTCAACCACACAAATTCGACCCCTCACGCTTCGAGGTATATATTGTGTCTCTATAAATCTAATCTTCAATGTGAGAAGCATATATAAGGTTATCAATCAATGCTTAGGTAAAGTCTTTTTCATTTCCTATTTGAATCTTCATCTATATATTTTCTTATATCAGAACACGTGACCTATATTTGTACGCTAGCTAGCTAGTACAACGTAACACTATTTCATGTACATAGTGGATATGAGGAGCGTTAGAAACAATAATTTTTGTGATTTGTAGCTATCAAATAATTATCAATGATGATTTTAATAGTGTGAGATTGATGTGAGATTTCATTCAATGGCTCACTTTTCTTTACTGGATATATGCTGGACAGAATTTAATAAAATTGAGGACTCCTAAACTTTTCCTAGTAGATATATGTTCATTAAAGAGGGTTGACTTTTGCTAATTAGTTTGTTTGTGTGACGGTGAAGGTGCCACCGAGACCAAACACATACATGCCATTTGGAAATGGAATCCATTCTTGTCCAGGGAATGAGCTAGCCAAGCTTGAGCTTCTTGTCCTCCTTCATCATCTCACTATTTCATATAGGTATTTATATTTCTTTCCATCAATAATACAATTAATTAGTTTGGATCTTGTATGAACTTTTTGCATAATTAGTTTGTCAGCTACTCAGATCTCTCTCAATTGACTTTAGGAAAATTGATCAATGAGGGTGGTCCTATAATTACATACTGTGTTCCTTAAGATGTGGAATGAAGTGGTCCTTCATAAATATAGGGTTTTTATTTATATATGAATGCTTATATTAAAATATTATTCAGCATATATTATTAACTACTGGCATGTGGTTTTGATGACATACAAGTCTTCGGTACGAAGTAGCCACGACCTCGCGAATTTTAAGACCTTAAACTGTTTACGTTTTTCATACGTATACGTGGCAAACATGCATGGCTTTTGTCGCCATGCATGCATTTACATAAGCTACTACTATTTCCAAGAATAATGCTACAATCAAGAATGTAAATTATTATTTAATTTTTATAATAAAAATATTTTAAAAATAAAAATATTATGTAAAATGCACACTTTTTTAGAAATTTAAGTACAATTTTTTTTACTTAACTTTATTTTTTAACTTACAAATTTTCCAATTCTAAAAAGGAATTAGAAATTATCTTCCATAAGAGTTAGTATTATTTAAAGATATAATTATGAACTAACTTTTAATTAATTAGTGAATATTAACTATTTTTTATTGAAATTTTATTTTTTAATATTATCTTTTTAGAATTTTAGATATAAAATTTAAAATTTAATATTTAAAATTTAAAATTTAAAAATAAAAAACAATTTAATAAAATTTATTGATATTACCTAAAAAAAGTTAATTCTCTAATTAAGCTCCTAATGTAGATATTTGAGTAGCCTATGAAATAAAACCCACAAATTAAGCTAAAATAGATATTTCCTAATCTTTGTTGATGGTCAATTAATCAAATGAGTGGGACTTTACACTGATCACTATTTCTACTATATTGGCCAATCAAAATTTGTTGTCATTTAGTTTAACAGGCAAAGGCTTGTCTACAATTACTCAAAACATCACACTTCTTGAAGGTCCCTTTCAATCGTATATAGAATGGTAGTACTAATAAAATAGATATGCCTTTCTTTTTCACAATACCGACACTATATAAATATGCAACAAGTTTTCTTAAGTTACGTGTAAACTTCGTACATCAAATAAATTTATAGTTGCTAATAGAAAATTCTTAAAGAATACAAAAAATTAGTTAGGTACTAAGGTAACATAATATGTTCCGATCCGTCCCCCTTTTCAATTCAATCTCGTGTTTTTATTCTTTTTTTAGTGTACTCTGTTTTAAATTGTTTATCAAGCTAAGTTCCTTCTCAAACATGAATTCTTCCGGTCAAAAAAAGGGGAAGAAGGGGGATGAAAAACAAAAATATTAATCCCACAAAAAAAAAAATGAATTATGGCATGCATGTGATAGATGATAGTAATTTTTGAAGATAGTCCAAGCAATTTGCCAGCTTGATCAAACCAAGCTAAGACAAACTCCATGATGTTAGAGAAGTCAAATTTGAAGGGAGTAAGTTTTACTTGATACCACACATAGTTCTGCACAATTACACACCACATCATATTTCACCTTGTCCTTATTCTATAAGATATTATTAATTTGGAATGTGACTCTGACATTTCTAAGTATTTCGTATTAAATGTTTAAATAATTCATTTTACATATTTTATATTGAATTAACTCATTTTTACTATCATCTAATTTGGTCACACTTAATTTAGTAGTAATTAAGATGAGTTAATTTAATGTAGAATGTAAAATAAATATATGCCTATGAGTAATGAGACTATGACTATACTTTTTTGTGTTCATTATTTTGACTACTTAATTAGAGAATAGTGTTAGAAACTTATAATATTTCATGGAAGCTATCTTAACTAATATAAGTACAAGTGTGAGTTCATGGAGAAATTTTCAAAGGTAATAATAATAATAATAATGTGATGGTTTTGGCAAAAGAGTCAAAGTTATCAAAGATTTTGTCAAATTTGTATTGATGCTGACCCCTTTAATTTGATTGTTGCTTTATATAATTAGGTGGCAAGTTGTGGGAAATAATGGTGATGGAATACAGTATGGTCCTTTTCCAGTGCCCAAACATGGCTTACCAGTAAAGATTACCCGCAGAAACAACATCTTTACCTAAATTTGCAACTTTCTTGCGTTTGTTAAGACTTCACAAAATGTTAGCAAAGTGGGGCCAAAATTCCTTGTCCCCTGTCTCACACTAGTCACTAAATAATAATCACTTCTTTTTCTTTTGTTGTAGAAATATATAGTAGGCCTTATTGTATGTTTCTTCAGAAATGTAATATAAATAACATTCTATGTAAATTAAAAACAATATGTTACATTGTTACTCTACATTAATTATAACGAACTTTAAAATCTCTCTCTCTACAAATTTAGATGGATCACTCTCTGTTTCTCTTAGTAACAACAATATTACCTATGTATGTCAAATGATCACTGAAGATTTGACATCATATTGTTTCATATGAAATGCCAATGAATAAGATTTCTATTCGACATTCTCATAATCCAGCAATCTTTACAACTTAACAGCATTTTCACTCAATAAAATACCTAATTATTATTTATTGCTCTTCCATTTAATTTCATCCATCCATCTTCTCATATTATCTTATCGTTAAGCACATAATTTGATTTGATTCCAAAACTTTGAATAATAGATTAAGAAACGTTGATTGGTCCTTAATGTGTGTGGAGTTGAGAATGTATCTTGTATATATTGTCTAGCTGAGTCAATGTGATTATGGATAAGATATGGTGTATGGCAAGCTATGCATGCAGCAAGCAGTAACTTGATGAGTGGTGACCCACATAGATAAATGTTAACCACAAGTACACGTGGCCATTGTCTGAGCACCAAAATGCAGCATGCGTGGCATAATGGTCATGTTTTAAAGGATCTTGTTGCATTTGTGGAGTTCAGATCATCATAGGCAAAGCAAGCCTAACATGTTAAAATCTTCTCTTGTCATATATATCCAAGGCAAATTCCAATGTATTTTCAACATTGTATGGACACAAATCATCTCCCAACTATTTTCATGATAAGATGTTGTTCTCTGTCTCATGAAAAGTAAAACATTCATGATAAGCTAGGAGAGATCCATGATTTCTCACACCACTCTCCATCCTTATTAGCATTTTGTTTTATTATTTTCTGCTAATAAAATTATTGTAAGGCAAAAGTTTTGTCTATATTTCACCTGGCCCACTTTTTCCAACATGCATGTACTTTGAGTCTAATTGGGACAATTCATATCCATTAAAAAATAAACCAAACCAGGCTCCAATTTTTTCTTCGATAGATCAAAGGCAAAATCCAGTAATTGATATGTACCTAGAAGGCCCATTAAGAAAAGGCCAAGCCCATTTCCTATCAGTTAGTTGAAATTGCTTCATATATCAGCAGCATAAAGACGTTTTACAGTGCTGTGATAGCTGCATTCCCGTTTGATAAACTAGCTAGCTAGATGATCCCCGGAACCTAACTCTATATATAACTGAACACAAATCTCCATAATTATTTTGAGTATATGTGCATTTATCATCGCTAATATCACATATATGTGCTATCCTGAAAAACACCATTCATTAATTTTACGTACTATTATTATATGGAGTCATTTAGATAAAGACGTTTAAAAAATAATATTAATTTAGATCATTGGCTCCCTATACTTTTTCGAATTGTAGTCATTTTTTATAAAAAATAATATTAATTTAGACCAATTCAATATTTGATTCACCATTTTTCAGTCAAATTAATTTGTTTAGCCTAATTTTGACAAAAATAACATGATTTAATCAATTATATATGTTAAATTTTAATTATTAAAAAGTATCTTTATAAAAAGATGTTTTCAGCACTTTTTATCTAAATGGCTCCCTTATTATATTGGATACTCAACATAATTGGATCAGAACTAGCTTAAGAGGTGGGGGATATACCTCATATTTAAAAGATAAATAAAGATCTTATTCATTGTATATGTGATTTGTGATGTCTTTTTCCTTTTAATTTACTCTATACATACATCTAGTTGACAAATTGGAAGACGCACTAGCTAATAAGTTTTTAAGTTAACACAATTTATTATTGATTGATATCAAAATAAAAAAATAAAGGAATGAACTGAGTACGTACTACTAACTGTGGTAATTGATTGCAGAATATGACAATGTAGTTACGTTATTTGAAAGAAATGAAAGAATAGAGTGAGTGAGTGGTTAATAATTGAGTTTAATTTGATCAATTTGGCGTGAGTATGTTAAGGAGCAAAACCCTAGTGTGAATCAAACGCCTGAAGATGCAGTCCAACTCAAGGTCGAGATCTTGAATGGCCATCTGAACCCCTGCAAGCCTCTTGTTTGCGCTTTGAAGCAGCATTGCATCTGAGAACAAAGACCGCCTCCTCCATGATTTTGACTTTGACTCCAACCACGGTGTTGAAATCAGAGACAGTAGTGATTCCACTATTGAGATGCTGGTCAACCTCACTTCCCTTAGAACATCAACAACCAACACCAGCTCCATTATGCTTGGAGTAGTGATTCTTTTGGCCTTGAGCCATTTCAAACACTTGAGGGTCTCTTTCTTCAGCTTCTTCCTGTAGGAATCGCAGGCCGCCATCTTGTCCTCCATTCCCTTCTCCCCTATGCTGGCTCTCCGCAATGTGAATCGAAGATCTTCAAGGTGTTCCTTCACCAGCACCAGAACGTCCTTCGAGATTCCGCACACCTCCAGCATTCCCAAACATGAATCCGACAACTCTTTCAACCATTTCTCTTCCCGCTCCTGCACCAGTGCTTCTTGGACTACTGCTGAGTGAAGCAGTTCGTTCGCAGAATTCTGCATCTTCTTCAGAGCATTAAAATCAAGGGGTCCCATAATGGCGGCTATATAATTAGTTAAGCTAATAAGGCTATGCCTACAAAATTAATTAAAGCTGGTATATATAGTATAGACCATAGAGAGAGAGCATTATTTTATAATTAATGATTGGATCTGAGATCAAAACGAGGAAGCAAAAATGAAGTATCCTTTATTAATTAATTATGTGGTACGGAATGATTGGGTGTAATGGAAACATCGTGCATGTATGCCAACCTATGCTGATTACTTAGGAGCAGACATAATGTTTGTTCAAACAAGAATGCATTGTATGTTGTGTGCATGCACGGGTTACGTTACTCACAACATATATTTATAAAAAAATATTAAAATCTGATCGAACACTTAACTAATAAAAGAGAAGTGAATAATTTCATACCATTAAATATAATTTTAGACTAATTGATGAACTTGCTAGACCTAACAATCCTCGATATTTATTTGTAGGATCTGGATATACATATACCTCGTTCGTGGAAAGTTCTAGATATAATTAAAGTAATAGAACTAGTGAGTGAGGGCTTGTTTGAGGGTGTGGGAGTCAAGCAAGTAAGCAAAACCATAAGCCATGTTCTTGAGAGTGGCATCGTGAAGCTCCTCATCCGACGTGGCAGTGGCATCCGTGGAGAAGAACACTCTGAAGCCTCTAACAAATGCCTCTCGCGCGTTGGTCTCGCAGCAGAGGTTTGTCATCACACCCGTCACTATCACTTCCTTAATTCCCATCTCCACCAGCTTCTCTTCCAACCCACTCTTCCTGAACGCACTGTATGTGTTCTTCTCCACCACCATGTCTTCCCCTGCACCGTTCCATATATTCAATCATAAACCCTACATCATCCTAATTTAATTACTCAACCAAGCTTACCAGGTTTGCGGTGGAGGGCTGCCATAAGTTGAGCATCGGGAGTGCCGTCCAGGATGAGGTCGCCGGACCACCACTCGGCCAGCATGGAGTGGTCGTCGAGGTTGCGGTGCGAGTGGCGCGTGAATATGACGGGCATGGAGGCGTGCCTGCAGAGGTCGATGGTAGCGTTGAGGTTTGGGAGTATGGGATTGGCCATGGAGGCGAAGTAGTTCTGCATATCGATGACCAAGAGGGCGCATCTTTTGGGCTCTGGATCTCTCTTCCTTATCTCGTACTTTCTATAGGACGAGCACGACGCCATTATTAGTTACTTGTCATTTCTCATCACTACTACTCTATATATACGTGGATAATATTCAATTCTAGTTGCTTCTTAAGTGAAAATAAAAACATTAATAATTAAATATAATAGTTAAGAATTGATAAATAAAAATTTAGTTAAATCAGTTAAACCATTACCTAATTAAATATCAATTACAAACTTTTTAATCTCCTGTTGGGCTTATTTGTCAACTAACTACTAAAATTAAACAATCGTGTAATTTTAAGTTGTAATTTTAAATTGTCAAATAAATACTAATTCAAGTGTACAAAATACATTATTCGTGAGATAAAAGATATTCTACTATGCAAGCACTGGTTTTCTTTCAGATTTGCCTCCCTCATGCAGAGAAGGTAAAGTGACAAAAATACCTGAGATCATACAAATAAGTGATGTTCAATTCTTGGATCATACCACTTGCATATAGAACATAATTCATAGGTTGTATAAAAATACATGACAATGCCAACAATAGCTTATTACACTTATGAGTAAAATAATTCAGGGGAAAAGAGAGGAATCTTAAACTACAAGCAGGACTAAAATATTACATGTTCACAAAAAGATAGCACATGACAAAGGGAGGCTGAATGCATGTTACAGTGCAAGCCATGCCTCTCGACACTCCTGAAGCAAATTTGTACAGAGTGTAGCTTCTCATTTTTATTCAACCCTGATTTTCAAACTGCCCCTGCCACTTGACTTGTTTCCATGTGAGAGGCTGACCATGATTCTACTGCCAGTTTTCGCAGAACTTGTGCTCGTGCAACACGGATTACGCGCGAGAACCCTTGTTCTGCTTGATCAAAGCATAGGCATCACTGTATATGGCCACAATGTTTGAGAAGACTGCAAGGACTATCATCAGCACAGATAGAATCTTATCTGTCTTGGTCGCTATGTTGTACCTGTCCCTGCATGGTCAAAAAACACTTGACTGATTAGCACCAATAGCATACTCGAAATAAGCGCATCAGGACTCTAATGGAGAAAAGGGCCACAGCCTTCCTTGTGCAAATCAGTTGCTGGGTAGATACTTATCTTAAGACATAGGAAGAATCACTTTTGGAAACCAAATCCAGTATTGAATTCAGGCAACAGAACTCACCTAAGAGTAATGGCAGCCGGGAATATGAATCCTAGACAGACAGCAGCAGTTGCTCCGGTGAACTGGAAAGCATCCCAAATGCTAGGTATGAAATTTGCGCCAAGGAAGATCACACCAATTAGGCCAACAGTGACTGTTGCAAATCTGAAGTTATCCAGAACCAAGGGCCTTGATGAAGGGAAGAGGAGACCATCTATGTTGAGCCGCAGCGGATAGAAAACAACTGGAAATACAAGCATGAGGTGTGCAGCGTAGCTCAATCGGACAGCATCATTGAGGACGGTACTGAAAGGGATTCCGAGGTCGGTATCAAAATTGGCAAGCACGTCATCAAGAGTTCCTTCGCCAAATAGAAGATACCCGAAGAAGCTTATCAATAAGTACACGGAAGAGCATAAACCAAGGGCAGTGCGTACAACCCCTTGCATCTGTGAGGAGTCCTCAAGTTCATTATCTATGCTGTGAACTGCAGGAAAAGAGTCAAATATCAGTTGAGTTAAATGTATGACAAATTGTAATAACATCATGCTCTAACACAATTCCAAGTTTCCAAACACAATTTTAATAATACCGTTGTAGTGGCAGATATATGCAGTCACAAACACAGGAACCACAGTGAATAGATTAAAGAACGATGTCACATCGGGAATGGCTGGGAAGAGTTTTGGCATTGCAATGCCCCCGCTAATAACCTTGACAACTGAGATTCCCACAGCAATGACAAGAAAAACAACTGCCAGTGCAACTGAGAGTGCAGATGTGAATCTCAAGGAATCTGCAACCATAGAATACGCATCAAAAACCTCCATTTGTTAAGCAAATATATGTTTAAGGTCAACATCATACGCATAATAAGAATACATGTCCATAACTGTCTTTATTGTTTACTTTTCCTCAAGAAGTTATAATTTTCTATCATAAAATAGGTATTTCAGAAACATGAACAAACTAAAGCTACTAACAAACAAACAAGGGGGAAAGCTGAGTCATCTTAAGCCTTAATGCAAATCTAATTTTGCCGTTACTCTTCCAACAAACACTTCTATGAGTAATTTGATGACAAAGAACAGCCCTTGTAGCAATAACATGTTATCAATTATATGCATGTAACTGCAGTGGTAAAAACAAGAACTTGTGCAACAAAATCTAAGAATTCCCAGTGTTCTCAATAAATCTTCCTTGGACTAAAGCTCTCACCAATTCGCTTAAAGCTTGCCAGTGGAAGAAATATAGCCAGTGTTGTAAACAGGACAATAAATGTCCTCCCGGTCCACCAATGTGCACCAAACCATCCTTCAAGGATACCAGAATGATGTTCTCCACTTGCAGATGTTCCAGACAGCACATCACCTGCAATATCACCAATTCAAAACTGAATTAGTTAGAAAGCCTTAGATCTGTTGCCTCCAAAAACTCATACGCGAAACCTAAGCCTATAACAGAAACTAACATCAAAACAACAATGACAGAAAAACAAATTAACCACAGCCAGTTCCACTAGGTGCAATCAACTATATACATCAGGAAACATCATACCATCCTATGTATCAACAACAAAAAACCTCATCTCACTAGCTACTAGGTGAGGTCGGCTAAATAGATCAAATGACACCATAATTCCTGGTCATAGAACACATAGGTATTTAGCTCCTTTATACTTGAATCCTTTTAGTAACACAATCATATATTTTAAATAAACCCAAACAACAAAATCAATTAAGGAAAGGGCATAGCATACCAATTATGATCATGTAAACAATGAGCACACCAATGTTATTGATTATGACACATAGCTGCACAAGTGCTTTCCCATATTTCCCAAATGAATCCCCCATGAGGCCACCATAGGAAACAGCTTTTCCTGCCCTGGTGAACCTGATCAAGAACTCAATTGACTTCTCAGTCAACAAAGCCATGAAGACTATGAAGGCGAGGCCAGGCAACATCCCCAACTCCCTCAAGGTTGCAGGCAAGGCCATGATCCCAGCACCAATGATTGTTGTTGACAAGTTGAAAACTGCTCCCGAGAATGAAGCTCCATTGAAATCATCAAAACCAGCATCACTCTCTTGAGTCTTAGGCAACAAGGGAGCGTTCTCATTAACTATTGCCTTGTTCTTCCTTGACTTCTTCCTCTCAGTCTTAGGTGCGGTGCTCACAATCGTCATTTTCAGCTTCGAATTATCAAAGGCTTTGGAAAGTTTAAATCCAAAGAAGCTTCAGCTTCGTAACTCTGTAAAGAACAAAAAAGGGTAAACAAATAAAAATTGAAACAAAGATACAAGCTTTGAGCAATCAAGTTCAATTGAGTTAGGTACCTGATAAGTGGCAAAGCAAAATATCCCAATTCAGCAACAAGAGAGACTAATCAGAAAGCAAGAAGAGAGTTGATACCCAGAATCCAAAAAGTCAAAAGGAATCAACTTTGAAACCCAGCAACACAGAATTTACAAGTCCAACAAAACCCAGTTGAGAAAATCAAATATTGGACGAGAATCAGAATCTATTGCTTCAGCGAAAGAAGCAGGGAATCCCCGTGGTTCCTGGGAGATTTATTGGATCTATGATTGAGAGAAGCCAAGTAATTAATAACCAATTAAAGAAAAAGGGCAGAACTTGAGACTGAAAATGAGGAAGCAGAGACCCAAAAGAAAATAGAAATGAAGAAACGAAAAGGAGAGATTTTTAGTGGTTGTGGTGGCCAATTAGCTTTATTTATAGATTATAGAAGAATTAATCAACGAAAGAAAAATACACGCAATCAATATTTTGGAGACGAATTTATGGAATATTGTATGCAAAATTGAATAATGGTATTAGCATGGCCCGGAGGCAAGTTGCTGAGACATGTGACAAAGACAAATCCAACAGGACAAGACACTCACACACGAATCACTGTTAACAGTTTTAAGCAAATCAAATCAAATCTGTGAAAACTCAAGTTTTACTGCTGCTGTGCTTCCATGTACTAGTAGACAGTAGTAACCACATACTTATGATTTCTTGAGTATATTGAATTATTGATCCATTTATTTTATATTATTCTTATTATAAATTGAGTCATGAATTTATATTACCAAAACATTTGTAGTTAACAAAAGTCAAATAAAAAAATCCTAACTAATAATTAAATATTCTCCTCCTTTTTATCCTTTAAAAGAGAAAGAATGAAAATAAAACTATTCTTGGTTATATACACTTTTACTTATAAATTACTAGGGTGCCAATAGTAAAGTATATGTTGAGCCATTTTTTATTAAATAAAAATAGAAAAACTAATAAATCTTTTCTTATACAATTATTAATTTATTTTTAAAAATAAAAAATTTTAAAATTAATAAGCAATGCGTATATTTATTGAAAATTGAAAAATAAGTGCTAACTCTTTTATTCAACGATATTTTTGTCTGTTTGCAACATTTAAATATCTTAAATTGTTTATCCATTTAGAACTTTAACAGAATATAAATTTTATATGAATCATGCCATGCTGTAGAAAATGTTTTTAATCAAGAGTGATAATTTTAATAGCAAGAAGAGATGAGTGCGTGGAACCGTTTTTAATTTTTTAATTTTCATACAAGACCGGGCAACTTAAATTGACATTTTCATGTTCAAAGTTCAATCAAAAAAGATTTTACTCATATCTTTATTTGTGCATTATTATCATACATGTAATGAAAGAAAAAAATAATGTATCTAAAGAGAAGATCTATGACGAAATTTTTGGTATTTATATAGAGAGAAATTCATATGAAATGAGCGCATAGCAATGCAAATAGTGATGATATGATGATATACATGGGGAAGGTGCTTATCCTATTTGCCATTCAAATTGGATAAGCGTTATGAAATATGGACATACATAATGATAATGGTGTTACCCCTCACGCGCCACGGCACTATATATATTAACACTCAAACAAGATTGAACATTCTTAAGGAGCGAGGAAGACCTCTACAAGTAAGTTACGTTTACTCCTAATATTATACTAGATTAATCCTTCATCTACTTTGAATGTTTATATTCACATACCAGTTTTTCTTTTCTTTCTTAAAAAAATAGTTGGTATGTGTCAACATACATTATTGTTTAATTTAATTTTTATCCAACCACTCAAGATTTACCATTTTTGACAGCTCTTTACGGCACTTGGTAGCATGATTGATGAAAAAGTAACTTTGAATAATTTAATACAAAGGCATTGTCTCTCGCTTTGAAATCATGTTACCTCCTAAGAATTTCTGTTGAATCAATTAATTTACAAGGTAAAATAATGCATCAATTAATTTGACAATTTAAATTGGGAATAAGTAAATTTTTACCTGTAAAATATTCATGAAATTAAACGGCCTAAAAGACAAATAGCCATATCACAGTGCAGTAAGAGCAGATTATAGAAAACCAAGCTGATGATTCTCTGTTGACTTTTGTAATTGAGATAGCTTAGTTCTTCAACAAGGATTGATGAGATTTGTGAAAAGATGAATGAAAAGCTAACTGATATTCAGTATTGGAAGTTTGGAACATGATTCGTTACCGAGTCTCATGCACGTACAATATATGTATACGGAAAAGTATTAAGAGATACCAAAATAGAGTTGGTGAGTTGGTCAACAAGTTAAGCCTAACCAACATAACAGATTAGGTCCTAACTGCACTAACCTTTTTCTTTAATACAATCTTGATTTTCTATATTAATCCTATCAGTTCTCTTAAACTTAATTTACAGATGACGAGAAAAAGAAAGGGAAAATGTGATTGAAATTGCAATAGTGGATGTGTGAGTAATTATTTCATGTGGTGTAAATCCAATTTACTCTCTAAATCAGGTAATTAGCTTCTCTTCTGTCCCCACCTAATTAAATTAAGCAATTGTGAGAGAGAAGTATAAGCCGTGGAAAACATGACCAGAAAAACAAAAAGGAAACGGGAAAAATTAATAATAATAATAATAATAATAACAATAATAATAATAATAAGAAAAAGGAAATACATGTGACACCTGATAAGTGATAACAAACCTTGAATATTTTTTTATTTTTTACTTTGGGGTGGAAACTCGAAACCTGGAACTTTGAGGAGGGACATTATTAGATATTTGCCTTTTAATTAATTTGACTTTTGGAAGAACAAATGGGTAATGTCACAATGGGCCATACCCTTCATAATCAGAGGTTACGTTATGGGCCCATAACCGACCAATGCAGTCGAGTGATACAAAGTTTAAAAAGCTTCCAAGTCCCCACATACATTTATATGACGACCCCAACATATTTGTCCTCTTTTATCAAACTTTTCTGGTTCTTTTAAATTTCATCGAAATATACATGTTTATTTCATTAAATAATTTAATTTTTATGTATAAACTTTATCTTTTATTATTTTCCTCATGCATGCATCAAGTGTCGGGAGTTTGAATCCCGTCTTGTGCATGCAGGAACTCATTGGTCAGTGATAAACCCTTAAATGGAGTTCAGTACCGCAATGGATTAGCAACTCATTGGCCAGTGACAAACCCTTAAATGGAATTCAGTACCGCGATGGATTAGTCCTTGACCTGTCGAATTAGGGAATACCGTAAAAACCAAAACCAAAAAATACATTTGATTCTAAGCCAATACTATAAAAAAAACTATGGGTAAAGCGACAAATTAATTTTCTTTTAAATATCATATCATCACAACAAATTATTAAGTAGCTATGGGAGATAAATTAAAAAATTAGCATAAGGACTTAATTAAAAGAAACTATAAAATTAAACCATATCTTTAAATATCATATAAAAAGTATTGAACTACAAAACTGAAAAATCTAATTGAAATATAGACCAAACTATAAAAAACTATAAAATTAAACCATATTTTTAATTTTAGGATATTTTTATGTGTCTTACTTAAAGTACATTTTTTATTTTTAATATTGGATTAATAATGGTATTTTTTTAAATTGTGATCAACTGTGGTATTTTTTTAAAATGTGGGATGATTTAATGTACGGAGTATAAATCGGAATGTCTGATTTTTAAAAGGTACAGAAATTGGACCGTCCGATTTTTAGGTACACAAATCGGACCGTCCGATTTCTGTACTCGAACCGTTCGATTTGTGTTGAAAAAATTAAAAAAATTTGGAGTACACAAATCGGACCATCCGATTGTAGAGGTACAGAAATCGGACCGTCTGATTTGTGAGAGGTACACAAATCAGACCGTCCGATTTGCGATAAAAATAAATAAAAAAATTTGAGGTACAGAAATCGGATCCTCCGATTCGTGTACTTTCATAAATTTAAAAAATACCAAAAATTACAATGTTAAAATATATCACCACTTCTACTTCCATAACAAAAAAATTAGCCAATTAAGTATTCACCAATCAAAATATTATAAATTATTATCTAAAGTAATATTTGATTCTTTGATTATTACTTTTTGCCAAGCTGATATAAGACGGAAGTGCTTACAATTAACAAGTATTATAATCTACGCAATCATGAAGCTTTTTTTAAGTCCTTGCAATTGCAGCCACACGTTTATGAAAAAATAATGTGGTGTCACTTCTTTACTTAGTAAATCACTAAATCTACCCTCATTACTTATTAGTTTATTTTACGGGTTAACCAAAACAACGAGTCTTATTGGACGTTTCATTAGTGTATGATCTATCAGCATGCTGAGTAATAAGAATGCAGAATTAATTAATCAAGATATTTATATAAAAAATGATTTCGAGATTTTCTGTTTGACGACTGTTGATTATGAGGTTTGATGTTCTACATACTTGGCGTATACTGAATATACAGCCTGTATTAAAAAAAAAATAAGAAGAAAAAGAGTTCGAAGGGGGAAAAGGTAATCAATAACCTATTGGTAGTGTTATTATAAAAATAAATTTTTGGAAGATTTCGATTAATCGATTATTTAAAAAAAATCCAACTCGAATAAAGGATATTGAATTCAACAAGCATGTATTTTTTAGTGGATTTTTATTTTTATTTAAGTATTTCTTATAAAGTAGACTAAGTTGATGACCTTGAAAATATATACAATGCTGGCTTATTAATCTGTTATACATATATCTTAATCTCTCTTCTTGAAGGAAAGATGATAAGTAATAATAACATCGTCTATCTCTATTATCTATACTATAAAGTAATTAGAGAAAGAAAAAAAAGGAAGAAAATATTGCTCTTTTGATATTTAATTTTAGACTCCTTACAAATAATGATATAAGGGAAATAGATCCTTTCAATTGTTAAAAAAAATTGAGTGTGTAACTAAAGTGTGATTCTAATCCTTTATTGTTCTCTCTCTTATATTTATTCTTGGTCCCATTTATAAAATTAATGGTAAAAGATCACACTTTACTCCTTCAATTGTTAAAAAAAAAAATTAAGAGGATATATTTCCATGATATAAGTATTTTTTATTGCAATCAATTTATTAGATCTAAAAATCAAATTACATTAATATAATGAGTAAAATATTTTTTTGTCCTTATTTATTTTCATTTTAGACAATCCACATCCTATCGATTAGAAATAACAACCCAACTCTTATCCTTCGTCTCTTTAGACATATAAACTCTTCTGTCAAATTCTCTGGCAAGTCTTGACAGAATTTGATAACATAGTATGTTGGACTCTATGATGTGGCGTCACTTTTTCTACGTGGACTCGAACCATTTGTTTAGGATAATGAAGTTTTTGTCGAGATAGGAGAGGTGAGAGTAGAGGAATAAATCTAGTGGGATGGTGGATTTTACGGCAGAAGTGGTGGCGGTTATGAAAGAAAGATGAACAATGAAGAGGAAAGGAGATAAGTATTTATGAAATTATTAACAAAAATTTAACAAATAGTCATTTTTGTTGATCGAAACTTATTTTATATGGATATCACCTTAGTTTCAATTCTTCATTGTCAGTTTTATTAGTATTCGAATCTTTAATGGTCAAAAATGGCTATTTATTTTTGAGCAAAAAGTTAAAATTTGTGTATTAGTATAAAATATGTATGATACATACTACTGGAAAAACTCCTTTAACAAGAAAATCCTTATAATAGTCCTTGAGTCGCGTGAATATTCAATGTAGTTCTTAAGATCCCAATTTTTCCATAGTAGTCCCCCAGATAGAGTTCCGAGCACTTATAGTGGTCCCTGAGCATATTTTTGGTTATGAGTCATCATCGAAGCGCTTATGTGGCGTCATTTCGCCACGCTGAATGGCTCCAACGGCTAGCTTAGCTGGCACGTTTTCAATTTATACCCACGTTAGTCCCTCCCTCTATATTTAACCCTAAATTTCCAAATTTTCAGAAAGTTTATTTTTTCTTCTTGTTTATCGTTCTCTTCTCATTCTTCTGGTTGTTGTTCTTCGTCAGTCGATGATGGGTGGTGATAACACTGCAGGTGGAAGCTCTATTCGTTCTCCATCTAGTTGGAACCAGACAAGAACGCCAAGCAAGAGCATAAGATCGAGGCTGCTAGAATGGTGCGGTTATGGCTGCTGGCCGGTTCTCAGGTGGTCTGGGATAAATTCAAATCCAAACAAACCATTTTATGATTGTCCAAATTATAATGTGAGTTAGCAGTATTACTTGTGTAGTTATGATTGTCCTTACTTCACTGTTCTTCTCTTGTTCTTTTCTGAAGCTTGAGCATGTTATATCTTTTCTTGGTTACAAACAAGTGGGAAGAGATGGTGTGAACTTTTTTATATAGATAGATACCGGGAATGATGAACAAATTGATAAATCAGAATCTTCTGATGATGATCATCAAGTGAAGATGAACTTTGATTGGAGGCTTCGGAGGTTGGAGGAAGATGTCCAGATGCAAAAAATGGTTACCCAATTATTGGTGTTAGTTATGTCTGTATTGATAGTGTTAATGGTTATCCTGATATGTAAATCATGAATGAATTGGTGGTGGGTTTCCTATATTCATTGGATGAGTAATATCTGTAAAAATGGTGTTTGTTGATGGAATGAAAACCTAGTTAACGATGAATTTATTGTATTTATATTTGTTCATGAAATGAACATATATTAAAGAAGGCAACAAAAGTGATTGAAAACTACCAAACATAAGTGTATTAAAATAAATTTCATAGTTTAGCAAAAAACAACCAATGACAAATATAAAAGGCAGCCAAGTAACATGAAGTTGCTAAATATAATTGCCTCAAAATGAAAGACTTCACAATAAAATATAAAGGATTACACATCCTTGTACAGTCATTATCTAGTGAAAAGTTCTAATAACACAAAACAGAAGGCCCTATACACACTTATCTAAAGTCTTCAATTCTTCTTTTTTGGATGTTTAAATCCTGGAATCGGGACGAACTTCATCAAATTGGTAAATTTTGTTGCTGTTCTTGAACTAGCACCCTACATAAGATTCACTGTTGGAGAGGTTGCCAATGGAGAGAATCTTCTTCTTGTTGATAACTTTGAAGGCCTTTTCATACCAGGATCCTATATGAATAAAGATTGGTTGAGATAAATATTAAGCTACCTGTTGAGAATCTTCTGCCTCAGAAGCAGTTGGCTAAGATATCTCTATCTCCACTGGTTGTGCAACAGTAATGGGCGGTGCGTTGTCAGTAGGCTGCACAATAGAATTGTTTTCTCCATCACCTTGATCACCATTATCTTGAGGCGACTCAACTTGCTGCTCAGGTGCAAGATCACCTCTATCATTTTTCTTCTTTTCAGCGGTAGCAACAGTAGCAATAGCATCATCCATCCTCTTCTTTTTGGTGGGTTTGGTGGACTTAGTAGGCTAGATGATTCTGGTAGGCTTGGTGGGCTTAGTAGACTTAGTGGGCTGGATGATTTTGGTGGACTTTATTGCCTTGGAAGGTTGGTTGTCTTAGGAGGATTGGTTGTCTTGGGAGGGTTAGTGTTGTGTGTAGGCATTTGGGCTGGTTTGGAGTCCTTGAAATTGGTGGTGGCTGTGTGAATTTGGATGTGGTTACAATTTTTATTTTTGAGGGTAATGGTTGTGTTTTCCTTGGATATTTCTTGTTTTTGTTGGGGCTAGAGTTGCAATGCCTATTGGGTACAGAATTAATGGTGGGAGTAACTATAACTGCATAAGTCTCATTTTGGGGGAGATTCACAGCAGTCTCTGTAGTAGTATTACATCCCTCTCCACCATCATCATCCAAATATACAACTGTGTTATTGCTCTCTAAGACTTTCGGCACTGACACTCCATACTCGAAATATACATCAATCATTCCACCATTTCTCCAAGAATAATTCACCATCTCTCTTATTTCTTTGTCACTGTTTAGGTTTCTCAACCCATTTTCCAAGCCTTTTTCAAGAACATGCCACTAACAATGCTTTATGTCATTGATAAACCCCATTTTTAGGGTTTATCTTGTGCTTAATTTAGGTGATTTTATCACCTTTTACCCACATTTATCCACGAAAATGACATGGTTTCATGATTGTCTCCTAATTTGTGCTTAAGTGTAAAAACATGCTTTTTAGACCCTTAATTGCCAATTTTAATTCACCTTTGATTCCACTAGATGTATTGATGTGTTTGTTAGTGAATTCAGGATGGAAAGGCTAGGAATGAATAAAAGGGATGAAGAGAAAAAGCATGCAAGTGGAGAACTCATGGAAAATCAAGGATTTGGTTAGCTTAGATTGAGTGATTGACGCGCACGCGTGGATGGTGAACGTCGCATGGCGACGCGTACGCGTGACTCATGCGTACGCGTCGGTGCTCGCATGTGACCCACTTAAAGTGGATCCGCTGGGAGCGATTTCTGGGCTTCCCAGGCCCAAATCCAACTCACTTCTTCTGCTATTAAACCCAAGGATTGAAGAAGGATCAACATACTAGTTTTCACATAGTTTAGTTTCGTTAATATTTTAGTTAGTTTCTAGAGAGAAAAACTCTCTCTTCTCTCTAGAATTAGGATTATGTTTAGATCTAGATCTAATTTCTCTCTTTTGCTTTAATTTTCCTTCTTCATCTTTAATTGTTCTCTTGTAGTTGTAGCATTCTACTTCCCTTGTAGTTTTTTTTGTATTGTTAGTTGTAGTTTATGAATTCTTTTGTAGATCTACTTTTTCCTTTCAATGCAATTTATGAATTCAATGTCTTCTTATCTTTGCTTTAGTTTTCTATTGTTGATTTCTTGCCTTTGTAGTTATAGTTCCCTTTAATTCTTGCAATTAGTGATGTTTACTTCTATTGCCTTTTATGTGTTTGATGAAATGCTTCTTTTAATTATGAGTTAGCTCTTTCTCCTCTTGGCTTTGGTTAAGTAATTTGTGACTCTTGAGTTATCAAACTCATTTGTTGATTCATAATTGGAAGTTGCTAATTGACTTGAATGCTACTAAAGCTAGTCTTTCATTTATGATTTGGCTAGGACTTGTGGACTCAAGTTGATTATATCCACTTGACTTTCTTTCATAGTTAGATGTTAACTAAATGGAGCAATGAACAATTGTTGTCACAATTGATAAGGATAACTAGGATATGATTTCTAGTTCTCATACCTTACCAAGAGCTTTTCTAGTTGTTAGTTGATTTCTTTTGCAATTTACATTTCTTGTTTCTTAAGTCAAAAACCCCAAAACATACTTCCTAACCAATAACAAGAACACTACCCTGCAATTCCTTGAGAGACGACCCGAGATTTAAATACTTAGGTTTATTTTTATAGAGGTTTGTACTTGTGACAACCAAATTTTTTATTGAGGAGTTATTTGTTAGTTTAGAACTATACTTTCAACGAGATTTTATCTGTGAAATTCTGTACCGACACACAATTTTCGTTCATCGGTCATTGTACCCAAGCTCCTTATGATAGTTCCGTATGTAGAAGACATCTAGAGTATCGGCGTCTAGATCACCTAAACACACTTTGTTATTTGGAGAATATACCACTATCTCCTCTGATTTTTTTTTTTTAAATTACCCCCATGATGTCCAACCTCTCTTTCATTTGCAAGAAATTCAAAATTTACACTTAATACAAGCAGATTTTGTTGGCCTACTAATGCATAATAAAAACACAAAATCAACACCATAAGAACACATATTTTTTCAATTCTATAAATATCGTCTATCATATTCCTATTTCATTCAGGTAAAATAAATCATCTTCACAAAACTCCAACCAACCTTCAAACCCTAGAGATTACAATGACAACAAAACGAAAAAATCTCAACCACACTAACAACTTACATATAATGAAGAACCAACACTGTATTGAAAATCCAAGGTAAAAAAAGTTACCTTGAGTCTGATTAAGATGTCGGAACCTTGTGCTTCTAGTAGAGGAGGAAAACAACTAAAAGAGTCTTCAGTCGAGTTAGTTCTTTTCTCAACTTTTTCAATCCCAACAACAGAATTCTACGCCAACGCCATTGATGAAGAGACAAAAAAGAAGTGGGAGGGTGGAAAAAAAAAAGACGAGTGAAGTGTTTGTATTGGAGATAAAACTGTTTTTCATGCTACATATCATCTAAATGACGTCGTTTTTTACACACCAGAGTGCCAAACCAAAACGACAACGTTTTAGAGCCATCCAGTGTGGCGAAACAATGCCACATAAGCACTTCGGTGATGGCTCATCATTAGAAATATGTCTAGAGACCACTATGAGTACTCGAAACTCTATCTAGAAAACTACTATAGAAAAATTGGAATTTTGAAGACTACATTGAATATTCACACGAATCTCAGGGACTATTACGTGGATTTACTCCTCCTTTAACAGGTAATGAATACATATGTCATAATCTTAATAGATTAACCTTTGTTGAGTCTACTTAAATACTTAAAAATAATAAAAAGAAAATCACCCGTATGAATTACCAAACATCACTAAAACGGGTGTAATCCACTGCTACCACTACCAGTAATCAGAACAAGAACACTTGCCACCACTGAAATGGTGAAAGCGATATGCATCTCTTAATATGATTTTCCTGTCAAGGATTTTACTAACCAGCTTAAAAACAGAGTGGCAATCACCACAAACACGAAGGTTCTTAAATATTCTAAGTGGTGAACTTTCTGGGCTGTTGACCAATCCGAAAGCAAGGGCAATTCTCTCACTATGGTTCCAAAGATTATGCTCCTTTTGTTCTTCATCCGTGTCTTGCAATGAATAGCTTGTGTCAGCCACATACCCTGCCTCTTTAATAATCTTTCTCAACTCATCCAACTTCCTATTGATTTGTGTCGTTTGTGGATGAAACTGCTCTCCCATTCCAAAAGAAGTAACCTTATTTTTCAGCTTCACCCAACTACATGCAGGTTTTTTCTTTACTTTATTTGATTCCATTTGCCTCCTCACATTCTCTACATCTCCCCATCTTCTACTGGAAGCGCACACATTTGAATAAAGAACATAAGCTGAATCATCCAATGAATCCAATTCAAAAAGACGATCCGCAGCTCTCCTTCCAAGCTCCAAATTACCATGTATCTTACAAGCAGCCAACAAGCTACGCCACACAAGGTCATTTGGTGCAACTGGCATCTTATCAATAAACGCCTCAGCCTCAGCAAGCCTCCCTGCTCGCCCAAGAAGATCAATTATACATGTACAATGTTCGATTCCTGTGGCGACGCCATATTCATCAGTCATTGAAGAGAAGTATGCAAGACCCTCATCCACCAAACCCCCATGGCTGCATGCAGACAAAAGTGAAACAAAAGTCACATGGTCTGGTCTCAGTCCCATGTCAACCATCTCATGAAAGACTTCCCTAGCCTGTTGGAAGAACCCATGTCTGGCTAGTGCTGATATTAAAATGTTCCAAGACCTCCGTGACCTGTTTCTTGGTTGGGGAAGGATTTTAAACACGTCATCAATTTCCCCACATTTTCCATACATATCCATCGTAGCATTTAGTACATAATCATTTGAGTCAAACCCAAGTTTAATAATCAGGCTATGAAGCTGCTGACCTTCATCCAGTACAGTTAAGTTCCCAATGATGGCAAGGGCTACAGAGAAGCTAAACTGATCTAGAAGAACCCCTCCATTCCTCATATTTACAAAAAGTTTGAGTGCCTCCTCACCAGGTCCATAATGGGCATTTGCAGAAAGAATGGCATTCCAAGTACTCGAATTTTTATTAGCTAATGCATAAAAAATGTAGTTACTTGTATCAAGATCACCACACTGAGCATACATTGTAATTAGGGAACTCTGGACATACGTATCCAATTCAAAGCCTGCCCTGATTATATATGCATGGATGGGCATTCCATGCTCCAAGAGATCATCAGAAGCCAAACAAGCACTGAGAAGATTAACAACAGTAATGTAATTTACAGATACACCTTCTTCTCTCAATAAATTGAAAGCTTTAATTGCCGCATTTGGTTCTTTATTGTCAGCATGGCCACCTATAAGTGCATTCCAAGTTACTTCATCTCTTTCAGGCATTAGTTTGTGCACCTTTTGTGCTTCATCCATCAAACCAAACTTACCGTATATGGTAACCAGTGCATTACCAACGATCAGATTGTGCTGGACACCGAAAAGATTCACAAGGCCATGAACAATCTTTAGTTTTTCTATATTATTACAGGCAGATAATGCAGTTGTGAAAGTCACATAGTTCATTGACTTCCTCGTATGGAGCATCTCAATCAAAAGTTGCATGGCACGTGAATACTTTGCATCCTCAACATGGCATGCCATCATGGAATTCCATGAGATCAAATCCCTCTCTGGCATGGTATGAAATACAAACTCTGAATCCTCAAAATTTCCAGCCTGCAAATACATACTAATAAGACTATTGCACACACAAACATTCGATTCAAGTCCAGATTTCACTAATAGACCATGAAGTCCTCGTCCCCATCTCAAATTTTGAGCTGAGCCACAAACCGATAATAAGGACGAAATAGTAATATAATTTATTTCCATCTGATCATGACGCATCCGAACAAGGTGCCCTAGAGACTCTTCACAACGACCATTATGCGCACTTGCAGTGATCATTGAATTCCATGAAATAGTGTCACGTTCCAACATGTTATCAAACACACAAGATGCCTCCTCAACACACTCAAAATTACCGAACATAGATATGAGGGAGTTTGCAACAGAGATATTAGTGTCTAATCCAGATTTGATCACATCTCCAAGGATTTGGTATCCCAGGGTTCTATCATCGAGCATTCCACAGGATCGAATAACAATAGCCATTGTGTTTTGGTTGCAAGGTACCTCTTGGCGTCTCAAGTTCTGGTAAATATTTAGAACCTCCTTTGTGTACCCATTATCGGCATAGGCAACCATCAAAGAAGTCCAAGAGACTATATTTGGTTGATCAATCTCCTCGAATATTTTGGTAGCCTCGGAAACATGAGCGTGTGCACCATAAAAGTGCAGCAGAGAAGTGCCAGCAAACACATCAGACAGCAAACTGCATTTAACAGCATAAGCATGAATCTGAAGTGCTCCTTCAGGCATGCATCCTGACCTGTCACAGGCAGTCACTAAACTAGCAAGTGCATAACTGCTTGGTGTGGCACCAACTTCACACATGTGACGAAAGAGGTGCATTGCTTCCCCGTAGCAACCAACTCTAACAAAGCCAGACATCAAGTTGTTCCAAGAAGCTTGGTTTCTATCGGGCATTCTATCGAACACGTGGCGCGCATATTCAATGTTGTGAAACTTGCAGTACATGTTGATCAAGGTATTGGTATAGAATGTGCCAAGGTGAAGAAGGCCCTTAATGCAAAGTCCATGCAAGGCTTTGCCGAGAAAGGCGTGAGTGATGTTCGAGAAGCCCTTTTGGGGGAAGCATGAAACTTGGGGGTGAGGGTGCTTTGTAAGCAAGGGAGGTGGGGAATGAAGGAGATTAGAGGGAGTGGAAGTGGAAGATAAGACACGTGGTGCTGGACTACTGCCGCTGCAACTGGCGGTGGACGCAGCCGCAGCCATCTCGGACGACGGCGGCACCATTTGAGCTTTGATGTTTCTGTTTCTGAGAAAGAGGAGTTTCCAGGGAACCCTCCCGTTCTTCTCCACGCTTCCTCTTCACACTCACACACCCCCCATATATTTTCTTTCTATATATAAAGATTGAAGAGTTGGATGGAGAGTAAGCCAAGTGTCACTCAAGGAGGGATGTTACCAATTTTTACATGCATGTATGTACATCTCCCATCTTGACATTCAAATTTTCCTCATACATCACATGCATAGCATATATGTTCAACACTTAGCCGCATTCAAAGCTCGCAGGATAGGCTCTTCCTGTACTTACACACACAAATAAAGGTCTGAGATTCATTGTTGTCACTTGTCAGAATCCATTCGGTGAGTAAGTAATTTTACATTTACAAAAATTTAACAGATTTTGATAGGATAAATACCTATAAATCCGTCTCCGTCAACATTTAGTTAAGTCTCAATTCTTATAGATATTTCGCGAATCCTGGTTTAACCTCAACCCGAATTAATTTTTTTTTTTTTATGTTGGAGCGAAAAATAGTATATTTTAGGATTATAAATTATAAAGGTATAATTCTCAAATGTAAAATTTTTTTATTTAAAATATTAAAATCAGATAATTTAATTTTTTTAGCAATAAAAATTAGACAATCTGATTTATTAAAAACAAAAATCGAACCTTTTAATTTATGAATTTAAAAACAATAGAACCGATTACTATTTTCATACCAAAATAAAAACACATGTACCACTAATAAAATTGAATTGCACACGTTTCTCTTTCATAATAAAAATTTTTAGCCTTAAAATTCACTCTATTTTGTTGTTTTAGCCTATTTCACATTCTCGCTTTTTTTTTTCTTTTGTTTTTTCAAATGTTTCACTCCATTGGCATTTATAAGCACGGCAGATTTTCTAATATCGTTTAAATATTTTACGTTATCATGAAAATAATTATTTCAGGCGCTATGACGTGCAGTAATAATAAACTGCATGGATCCTTATCTTCATCCTCAATTCCTCATCATATATATAACTTTATAAGGAGTTCTCCACCACTAAATAATAAAATAGCTAATGTAATGAGTACCATAGAAGAATGCTCTTTATGAGGGCAAAAAAATGAAAAACAAAATCTATATTGGAGACACAACACCACCAATTCGCATTGACCCCATCAATCAAGAAAGAAATTACAAAAATAAGACAATCAACGTAACAATAATACCCAGTAGGTACATATATGTTGTCCAATGAACGCACACTTCTAACAACAAACCCTTTCAATCTTATATCGCTAATACTACAACCCACAAGTAAATAAAATCTCAACTACACACTGTTCCGACAGAGTGATCTTTGGAAATTGGAACTTTGAAATAATGGAACCAATTTTTAAATTAAAACCAGAAACTAAGAAAAGCATTTCTGCCATAATATTAATGTAACAGTTAACAAAAACCCTAAGCTGTGACAAAAAAATGTTAAAATTAGAAGCAGAATGGTTCGTGTGCATTTTTTACTTCACGGAAAGTGGATATGTCAACAATTACTACCAGAAAAATAAAATGTACATCCGTTACCTCATGGTCCTAGTTGCATTGACAAATGTTCTGCAACATTGACAACAATAATGATACAAAAATGATCATCTCCTGTCACCATGATGCTTCCTATCGGAATAGTCACGAGGCTCAGTATCTAGTCTTCTATGTCCGCGTTCTTCCCTTCCATGTCTATAATCCTCATCCTCCCTTCTGCGTTTGTAATCTTCATCCTCCCTTTTATGTTTGTAATCTTCATCAGGACTTCTTTTTCTTGGTCTGCTATCGATCTTCCTGTCATGCCTTCTGCTGTCTTCAGGTCTCTTCCTATAATCTCTGTCATCCCTTTTCTCCAGACGGTTAACATCCGATTCTCTCCTGTGATCTCCACTAGCACGTCTTTCTGTGTATCTATCATCCAAGTGTCTTTTTCTTGGGTCTACCTCATCTTTCCGCCTGTAGTCATCGTCTCTATTTATTTCCTTACGCTTTTCTCTGTCTTTCCTGTCTGAATGATAATCTGAATCTCTTGATTCTTTTTCAGCTCGTGCTTTATCATCTCCATCTCCCCCACGTTCCCTGTGTCTATCACTGTACCTATTTCTGTTGTTGGAGCCTACCATCTCATCCTTACGCCCTCTACGAATATGATCTTTAAAATTGTCCTTCATACTGTTCTCAACTATGTCATCTCTGTCACGCCGTTGGCTTTTTCTATCATCTCTCTTTGGATTTTGTGAGTTATCTCCATCAAAAACCATCTCATATCTACACCATGAAGTTTGTCACTTATTTGGGTAAACATAATCACAGACAAAAATGAGATAGAAACATGCAATCATCAGTACAGACCTGGTGTTATCTCCACCGTGTTGGGTATTATTATCCTTCAAGACGAATTTTGCAGGTTGTTTCATTGAATCATCGGCAGTGCAATCCTTGGCAATATGATCTGCAGAACCACATTTGAAGCAACCTCCACCTACAGTCATAAATTATGACATTGAGATTACAAAGGAGAAGCTGCAGGCATTGCAACTTAACACTGCCATAATGCTACCAAAAAACAGAACTATATAAAACATATTCTTACAGGTTGTGACATGTTTATCATTTACCTTTGCCCTTCTGATTCCGCCTATATTGCGACCACAATTTTGCCACACTTTGACTAAAATCCACGTGTATTCTTCGATCATCGATCAAAGCATTATCCATCTATTTGGGGGGCAGTAAAAGTGAAAGGATTAGGGGAAATAGTTTTCTATTCATCCCAAAGTGTGTTTTTGAAGTATATATAGTTGATATTAAAGTTTAAATGCATAACTATTAAAGCATCGAATGTGCAAGAAGTAAACTAGGACTAGGATCATTTATTGTCAAGGAAAAGAAAGAAACTGTTTTGATTAGGAAACAGATCGTTCAAAATTTTCTGCATACCTTAAAATATGCCTGTTCACATGACATTTTGTCCTCAAACTCTGTCACAACAGGTGAATGTTAGATACTTGATTCAATTGCATAAACAACCAGAGGTAACCAGCAACTTCCAATTTACATAGTAGGGTTATACACTACAAAATTAAAAAGAAAAATTCATCGCATTATCTGCAACTACAAATTCTACATAACATAATAACTCTTAATAAGTCTTAGTAGGCTATTCATCTTGATGCATGTGTGCAAGGTATATAAACTAGATGCTAATTTAACTAATTCGGCAAAGTGGAATTACACATAGGGAATGAAAGAGATATCAAAATAGAGCCAACCAGCTACTACAGTTTCTGCATGCAAGTAAAGTTGAATAAATTTTTAACACAATAGAAAAAACTGAAAATAGATACTGACCAATGAAAGCATAGCATAAACTGTCACCAGTCTTGTGGTCCCGGATGATTTCAGCCCTATCACCAAATATTTTGCGTGAGAACTTAAGAATGAAATGTATGATACTATTACTAAATATGTTCACAAATGTCCAGTATTACTCACGATGATACAGTTCCAAATCGTGAAAATATCGTATGCAAGTCCTCATCCTATATTTTAAAGGAGAAAATTACTGAAACTGAATGTACTGAATAATAACTCAGTAGAAATACTCCGAATACAATCATGATTCAGATGCATAATACATATCAGAAAAAGGTCACTCACCTCAGTAACTGGGTTCAATTTACAAACAAATAGCACATTATCCGGAGGTTTAATCTCAGCATCAGGAATATCACCAATCTGAAACAAAGATGAAAAGTAAATTGTATGTAGGATCATAGTCACACATGAAGTACCAAAACTTAAGTGTGTCAGTCTTTTATACTTACACTCTCAAGTACGACTGCCCTAGAACGTGCTTCCTTCTCTCTAATAACCTCCTCAAGCTCTGCTGGATTTAATTGTTCATCCATGGGAACCCAATCATCTTCAAGTCGCACCTCATCATCAACCTAGTCAAATTGCATTAAGTCATGACTCTGAACAGATATCGTTACTTCAGCCTCTAAAATTGGATTTATACAACATTATCACATCAGTCTTCAGCATTACGTAATGATTTTGAATACATATAAACAGTTCTTACATATTTAAGGAGTAAAACCCAGTTCACCTATCCATCTATAGCATCATCATTCATCTCCAAATCAGTCAACATTGATTACTAAACCTTTTTTTTCTTTTAATGTCACCAAAATTCAAATAGATAGTAAGTTCTTGTCTTGTCGTAATAACTTCAAGAGTAGCACAGAAATCCTGGTTCTTATATGAAGTCATTTGAGAAGAATCGTCTCAAGAAAAAATGGAGAATAAGATATACTCCCAAACAAGAAAACAAATAAAAAATAAAATATTAAATAGAATAAATACATCAATGCAAAATAAGTTAAAAAAAAACTCTCCTATCATCTGCATATCTGGAAGGAAAACACTCTAAAAAAGCATGTGAGACCAAAAGTACAACTGTATGCTTTAGAAAACAATTAGCAAGTTGCATCATAATGAACAAGCAGACAACTGTTATACCAAGTATTTTATTGATGAAACAATGAGCATTTTTTCTTTATTTTTCTTATTAGTAAAGTAACTCAAGGGGGAAAAGATTCAAAATCAAGTTTTTGATTCTGTAAGAATTAATGCAACATCAAACTTACTCATTTAAAAACTGTCCAAGAACCATTTTTCTGTCAACTGAAACCATTTTGACAATAAATGGATTTATAATTTATATCATAAAGGCCCATCACAAAGCTGACAAGTAACCTATTCAAAAGTTTACTTGCTTTCAAGCTATGAAATACAGTGCTTCAGTAAACCATTACCTCATCTTTAGGTTTTCCTTCTGGAGAAGCTTCAGGAATGAACTCAGCTAGCTGAGGAGGATCATCATAAGGATCCTCTAGGATGTATGTGTGCTTGATTCTGTTCAAGTAGTTCAAGAAGATTACACTACTTTCTTATTCAACAGTGAAAAGGTAAATAAGAAAATAGCATTTACAAACCGTATATTTTTATATGGTCTGCTCTTTTCATCCACATAAGCCTCATTTATTCTGGTCAAAGCCTCAAATCCTTCAGCTACCTCACCAAAAACCTGAAAAATTTTTGGAAAGATCAGGGTCAAAAGAGATCAAGATAATAAAAGTAGCACTTGCTAGTCTATGCCCTTCCTTTTGGGAAGAAAAAATTTTCCCCCTTTCTTTCTTTCTTTTATTTTCCTTTTACCTTTTTTTCCTAAAAAGGGAAAAGAAGACTAGTCACAAAGAAACCAGAAATGAAGCTGAATCTTAAGAGGATAAACCATGCAACAACATATGCCAACCCCTTTCAATCTGTGCTAAATGCTAACACGTCATTCTTGATGACATATAAAATACTCTAGCAGACTAGCAGTTGCTCTGCCTACATTCTGCTATCTCTATGCATAAAACATGCTGCTACTGCTACTGTGATCATCATCATCATCATTATTAAGA
>NC_029781.3:106025908-106026228 GCF_000817695.3 Arachis duranensis
GAACATATATCACACAACAAAAAATGAAAACAAAAGATTACTGAAGCATAGCTTTCCAATCTCTCAACATTTATGAGGGAAAGTCCACTAAAAGAGATCATGAGCTTCATACCATATAAAGGCCAAACGCCTAATTCCATCTGATAAAACTTGTTTATCTGGAAACCTATCATTAAAGGTGCGTGAATTGTTCTCTAGCCAAATACTCAAGATAGTGGTATATAATGAAATGCTATCCTGCTAAGGAACAAGCTATTTATAAATTAACTGCTACTGAGCCTTTTCCTACTTGGTGAGATTAGCTACATAAATTCGGCAAG
>NC_029781.3:106026259-106090854 GCF_000817695.3 Arachis duranensis
CACAAACGACATATATATATATATATATATATAGATCCTCCTCCAACTCTACTTATTTGATTATCCTCCATCTACCCACTCCTCAAAGTGAGATTCCACTATCTTCGTTGCAATGGCTATAACCCAACTCTCTCTGCTGCTCTCATTCGGTCATATTCCTAATCCTATCTTGTCCAGTGTATTGACGAACTACTTATTTATAAAGATACCAATTTGAGATTAAAAAAAAGTAAAACACCCATACCAAACTCAAAAGCCTTGGCAATGCCTCCCTTTGTGCATGTGAGATATCACATAAGGACTACAAAGCAAGACCTGATCCACATACTTATCCCGTATATATTCCCTAAAACTAAAGCACAAATTGCTTAGATGTACTAATCAAATATCATCATTATTTAATGGTTAAATTATTCGGCTAGTCCCAATAGTTTCACCAAATGTGTAATTGAATCCCTACAATTTAAAAGATTTTAATTGACTCCCTACACCAATTTTAAATATGTAATTAGATCCTTTTTAACAGTGAATAGAGGCATATTCTGTTAAGTTAAACGTTTTTGGAACGGCAAGAATGTGATTAAAAATTTAAAACCGGTGTAGGGGCCAAATTAAAAACTTTTAAAGTGTAGGGACTCAATTACAAATTTGGTAAAACTATAGGGACTGACAGAATAATTTAAAGGTTTAATTTCTCTGTTGGTCCCTATAGTTTCACCAAATTTGTGATTAAGTCCCTATAATTTTTTCCTTTTAATTGGGTCCCTACACTGCTTTTAATTTTGTAATTAGGTTCTTTCTAGTGTAAAAAATGTTAGAGTTAACTGATTATTTGTCTACAAATTGAAGGTATCACAATTAAGAACCTAATTAAATCTTTGACCACATGATTTTTTTGGAAAAAAATATTCTGTTAATTTGAACGTTTTTTTATATGAAAGGACCTAGTTACAAAATTAAAAGCAATGTAGAGACTTAATTAAAAAGAAAAAAAGTATAGGGATCTAATTACAAATTTGGTAAAACTATAAGGACTAACCGGGTAATTAAACCTAATTTAAACTTATTTAATAATAAAATAGTCATGCCATCCTCTATTTCAACTCCTGTCCCTTTACTATGATTATACCCAAATCCAGAAAAATAAAAAAAATTTTAGCATGGTAAAACTATCAAAGCAAGGATGACGCATCGATATCCAGTGAAACAGCAAAAGAAATGGAACCCAGAAGACTTACTGTGTGTTTCCCATCAAGGTAATCGAGGTCATCACGCAGAGTGATATAAAACTGGAAACATTAACAAAATAAAGAACCGTTACTTAACAATCATTTTCAATTTAACAATCAAAAGTTGCAAACACACTTTCTTTAATCCATTTAACTGGAAGGCAATCATCAACCAGCCATGATGGGAAGAATGTTATTCATACACATACCTGTGAAGCATTCAGATTCTCTCCTGCACTTGCCATGGCAACTGTTCCAGTCTTGGAATGCTTCAGATCAACCCGAATTTCATCGCCAAAAAATCGAGCTTGATCACCATAAAGAAACCTGAGAGAGGATGCCATTGCAATTCATATAACAAATTAAGTGGGCCTTACTTACACCAAAAGCTAGCTCAAGAGGTAAGGATTACCTCACACTTATAAGGACTATCAAGCTTTTAATTTTAGACAATGTGAGACTTAATACCCCTCTCATGCTCAGCGTGAAATTTGAGAATGACTTGAATTTGTTGTGGTGTGAGGGTGGCCCAATAACAATTTTTTTTTAATTTTTGCTCTGATACCATATAAGAAATTAAGTGGACCTAACTTCCCCCAAAAGCTAGCTCAAGAGGTAAGGGTTGCCTCACACTTAAAAGAACTATCGGGCTTAATTTTAGACAATGTGGGACTTAATAATTCAATGTCAGAAGCTTCATAATTTTAAAAAGGTAAAAAGAAGAGTATGTGTATCTAAACAATGAAAGCAACCAAATGCCTTCACTATATGAATTAAGTCATTAAAATCTGAGCCATTATCTCTAGCTGTTGGACTACCTTTTGTTTGTAACTTTCAAACGCTACAGCTGAAGTGTATGTAAATGCGAGCAGCGAGTAATACATGTAAAAGTAAGCAAGTTAGGTTTCATACTTGTAGATGGAATCGCCACCAGTGCCTGTTCCTGTGGGATCGCCAGTCTGAGCAGTGAAATCCTTCTGAATAGTGTGAAATAGACAGCCATTATAGTACTTAATCCTGTAACAACAAAATAAACAACAACTGTAAGGTACTAAAAACTAGTAAACTATCGAGTATAGAGTTCTAGAAGTTCCAGAGACGTGGGACTGACTTGCAGAGCTTGAGGAAGTTCTTGCAGGTGAGGGGGCACTTGTCGGTATGTAAATCAACGACAATGTCCCCTAAGCTTGTCACGATCAGCACTGACATCTTACTTACTATTATGCACTCAGTGCTTAATGCAACTAACTGAACAAGTATTATATTATGATTAAACACCTGAAATACCAACCTCAGAGTAATCAGAATGAGAAGAAACCCAATTCTCAGAGAAGCAAGCTTTATGAGTTGTTTAGGCCTTAAATAGAGGTGGGAATCATCAGAGAACAGAAGAAAGCAGCAACAGTTTCCCAAATGGGACGGTCAAGGATAACCAAAAGAAAAAGAAAAATAAAAACACTGGGATTTCAATTTCAATATCAACAACAGAGGCTATGGCCAACTTATAGTGTTTAGTGTTGCAAATAATTTGTTAGCCTAAATTACTATATACTTTATTCAATCTTCCTGCCATTACTTAGCAGTCGAACTTCAGTAATCTATTGACTATTTTAGCTCAAATCAACAACAAGCAAATGATTAAACAGTTGGAATGCTAAAAAAATAAAATCAAGTCATATCTATTTTCAAGCAATCTGATCTCACCACAAAATGAATAAGTTGGGAAAATAGAAGAATCACGACGAAACAAAAGCGGAGGGGAGGGGGGAAGAAAAAACGAAAATAAGACGGACCCAGACCTTGAACTGAAGCCACGGTGGCTAACGACTTCACGGCGAGTTCACTGAGGACGTGCGGTGTGCGACGGTGGAGGGAGATGCGAGCGAGGAGAACCTAGGCCGCATCTAGATAGTAGAGTTTGGAGTTGGGCCCAACTCGAGGCCCAATTTTGAGGTTTGGTTAATTGTCAGCCCAATTTTGAGGCTTGCTTCATCCATGTCAACAAAAAAATACGTAATTACCCATTGTACAAAATTACTAATTACCCGACCAAAAAATGTCAACATGTAATTGCAACCCTACAAAAACAAATCTGAGATTTGATGCAAATAGAGGATTTAAGGAGTGAAAAATAGGACACCCAAGATCTAGGTCTAGTAGTGATCTTTTATATTTTGCAACGAGTACACTTGAGTTTAAAATTTGGCCAGGTAGTAGATAAAAGAGCTAACGCTAGGGCAGCAACTTTGATATTTTATAACTATCAATTGATCATCAATAGTATGAGATTTCATCTAATGGTAAGAAATTACTCACTTTTCTTTTGATGGTTAAGGGCTTGTTTGGGTGAGCTTTTAAGAAAAGATCTTTTTTCGAGTTATCTTTTTTTAAAAGATCTTATAGAGAAGTAAAAGTAATTTTATGTTTGGATATCTCATGTAAAAAAGGTCTTTTTATCTATCAATTATGTTTGGGTATAACAATATAAAAGTACTTTTTTGTTTATTTATTACATGAAAAATATTTTTTTTTAAGGAAAAAAGATCTTTTAAAAAAAGATGTAAATTACAGCTTCTCAAAAAAGATCTTTTTTTATTTTACTAGTGCTTTTACTTTTACTATTAGAAATTTGCCAAACACGTTAAAAAATTAAAAAAGATCTTTTTTAACAAAATAATGGCGCCCAAACATGCACTAAGTGCTGGTCAAAAAACACAAAAGTTACTGTCCCTAGACTTTTCCTAGATAAAATCCTTAATATTGTGTTAGGAAGTGTGGATGAGTTTGTAATGATTAAGATTGAGGACAGTCAAAACTATTTAATTAAAAAAAGAGTGAAAAATAAGTACTCTTTCTTGTGTGTGAGTGTTGCCCACTTAACTTAAGCAAGCGGCTTTTAAATTTTTACTTGAATTGAATTGATAATCAATCATCTCAACCTCAAACTTTGTTTTCCGTATACATGGCAGGTTAGCGTGAACAAGTCTAAATAACAAATAAAGGCAACCTTTCTTGGCTGAGAATGGTAGTAAGATGAATCACAATTCCCCAAGAGAAATACAATTCGTAATGCATAATGCACAGAATCTCAATACAACTTCCGCCTTTTTTGTTTTAGAGATGCAAGTTGAAGTCAGTTTCCTTTGAGCTTCAGATTCAGAGGCACCACTTCATGACATTTAACACTTCAATTAGTTCTGATAACAAATTATTTTCAGTGTCCTTAATATCAAAATGGGGGAAGCTGCAGCAAAGTAATTAAGTTTCAGAAGAAGCCGAGTCAAATAATTGTTGAAGTATGATATTCTTAAAAGAGAACTTGAAAGTTTTAATACATCATCTGCTATGATCATGTTCATGTGTTTCTTCAGATACCTTACTGCTTGCTACTTACATGTATATAGTTCTAATCAATCTTGGCTATTTATTATGGACTTTGTATCTATCTATCTATCTATCTTCATTGCCAATAATGGCAACAAGTTCTACAATTGCCATTCCAATCATATACCATGTAGCTGCTGCCAGTATATACTGCATCCAGGGACTGTTCACAATTTCCAAAGCCAGATTACCACCTATGTGTTGTTTCAGCTCAGGAACTGACTCTGCTTCATGTAATCGAACCGTAGCTACCGCGATCAATGCAGTAACAATTGGAAATCCCCATCTAATTGGGCTATTTTGGTTCTCATCTTCAATCTTTCCCTTGATAGCTGAAGGCTTCTCAGCTGGCCTTGGAGGAGTAGCAGTTGTTGTAGTTGAAGACGGAAGAGCATATGTTGATGGGGCCCAATACTCTTCAGGACGGTGGCAAGCTTGTGGAATTTGATCCCTCAGTTTCTTCCTTGCAGCCGCATCTCTAAGCTTACCGATATCCGGTTCTGGTAATTGATATGTGACTCTTGTCATGTTTTTTTCAGAGCTTCCACATGCGCTGGGTGCTTGCCAGTATAACCAATTGGAAATTGATCTTATTGCCTGAATTGCTGACATTCTTGATTCTCTTTGGAGGTCTGTTTCCTGAATACAAGCATTTAAATTAAAACATGTTGTTACTATGAAGCCCAGCCCTGATTACATGTCAGAGTACTAACCTTTGAACACTTGGAAGCTTTATCCATTGTTTCCTGGAACCTTTTTTGAAACTTGTCCACATCCACGAATATGTTGGAGACACGAACGCCAGCTGCGTTACCTGCGCCTACTCTTACGTTGCCACGCGGTTGCTTGGACATCAAGAACTCCAGAGCTGCAAGGTTGGACCTTTCAACTAGCCTATGAATGAATCATAACTCAGCAATTCTTTGAACATTCAAAAAGTGGGAATAGAAATAGTATAGAGGAGATATACTTACGAAATGCAGTTGACAGGGCAGGAATCAATGGCGTCTTGGATTTTGTGGTGAGAATCAGCCCACTGAGCAACAACCCTTGCTCTGCCATAAACAGATTCAATAGCAAAGGTGTTGTTAGCTAAGAGGGCGCACTTTAGACAGCCGACGCACTTGATCTCGTCGACAAAGATGGCCCGCTGCTCGGTTTGGGAGCCCCGCCATACCGAGTACAGGGGTCTGCCGGTGAAGCCTTTGAATTCTGATATCTTGGCTTGCTCCCTGTCATATGCGAGGCGAGCATTGGGGTCGGAGAGAATGGCATAAGCTTGATTGAGGATGATGGACATGTCATGGCCGGCAGGGCCCGCGATGTCCGGGTGGCACCGCTTCTGGAGAGAGCGGTAGGCCGTCTTCACCTCTGACTGACCCGATGTGCTATCAATCCCAAGAAGATCGTACAGATCCAACTCTGACGTCATCCACGATGATGCCTTGCAATTGCATCTTATTCTGCTATGTCTACTACTACTACTACTATACTTGTTGTGCAGCTTCAACTGCTCTCCATGTGTTCTTGCCATACATGGAATCAGCCATGTGGATGCAGCAGCACTCATAGCCATCTTCGTCCTTTGATTTCGGCTACTCAACAGGATAAGCCCCTCCTATGCCACACTGTCTCATTATTATGGCTGTGCAAGATATTTTGCTTTGCTTTCTACATCTTTTTTTCTTTTTTGACAACGATGGAAGATACTTATTATTCACTAATTTTCTGTATAGCTGGCTATATCCACCGTTGATGTCCAATTGTAATATACTCGAAATTTTTACTTAATTATCCGCCCTATTTTATAAGGAAAATAAGGAAAATACTGTTTGTATACTAAAATTAACTACCAATGTATTTGTGTATAATTATATATGTGATTTAATTTATTTTTAATGTGTATTTTTTTATACTGTGGCTAACTTTAGTGGCTGATTTTAGTATACACATAACATAACCCATTTTATAATTGTGTCCAGTGTATTTTTGTCCTTAAACAATAAAATATATGAGTTAATATTCAGTTGCCCGCTAGAAAGGTAGATCAGATGGTTGGCGGGTCGAGAGCAACGAGCTTTATGGAGAGGCGTTGTTCTGAGCGTCGGTGGGTCTGCGGGTAGGACCACTTGCAAGGACACTCCGATGTTAAAGTAAGCGTCCGTACAATGAAGCGATTGATTAGGGTAAGTATGACGTATCTTTGGAGAGGAGTAGGTCCCTTCCCATTTATACCTCGTACTTCGGGTGAATCCTTTGTCCTAGGTCCATTCATCTAGAAGTTTCTGCTTGCTATCAAAGTCTCCATCAAAGTGTGAGGCGACATGCGGGTCGACAACTCATCGGGTTGACAGTCCGTATGGTAGACTTTCAGTCTTTGTTGGACTGAGTCAGAACAATTAACATTCTAAATTTTACAATAGATGTTCCACTAAACATGAGAATATTTTTTTGGTGACTAAACATAACACAAAGAAAAAAGACCTAAGAAAAAGAGTAGTACTCTTCTCTAATAATAACGTCTAAATTATTAGGAGGCAGTAACCACTCTAGATACACCTGCATATTTAAAACAGTAGTCTTAGTCATTAAATCAGCTGCTCTGTTTGCTGTTCGTTGGATGAGCACTAAAGTAGCTGTCCAATTGCGCTGGAGCATCTCTTTGATTTTGTTAAGCAGATCAGAGTCATTCCTAATCATGTTGGTTGTGCCTCGCGAAACAAGAAGAAACGCATCAAGATTATCAGTTTCACATATGACCTCTTTGCACTCACAATCTCAAGCCATAACAAGCCCTCTCCAAATAGCATGAAGCTCACAACAGAGAACACTAGAAGGAGGTATACTGACAGAACAACCTTTTATCCAAATTTCCATGCTATCTCTAATAATACATCCAAAGCCAGCTAATTGCTCATTTTCAAAAACGCTTGCATCGCAGTTCACTTTACAGACAATCATTGGAGGTGGTTCCCAGTTATATTTCAAAGAAGAAGGAATAATATGTTTTTGGTTGATAACAACATTAGAGAAATCTCGAGCAGCATGTTTAACTAAATGAACAATTTTCTCCTTACTCCATGGATCATCTTGGTGGAAGATGTCATTGTTCCTATCCCTCCAAATCCACCAAAAGGCTGCTGCAAAGAGAAACTCATTTTTGTTGAGGTTAGAACGAATCCAAGACACAAAATCCAAACTAGAGTCATCAGCGGTCATTCCCAAATTTAAGCTAATCCAAATCTGACAAGCTTTTTGGCAAGTCCTAAAGTAGTGGTTAATATCCTCTAGAGCAAAATAACATCTCTGACAAAAATCAGAAGTAGAAATACCTCTTTGAAACCGGTAACTAGCTGTGGGAACTCCGTTGTTGAGGCAAAGTCAGAGCAGACACTTTATCTTCTCCGGAATTCTCAAGCGCCAAAGCCAAAGCCAATTTTCATTATCATTCCAGCCAAATTTCTTCTTCAATAGCCATTCATACCCGCTTTTAGTCGAGTAGGTGAGAGTATTTGAGTTTGTCCAAAACCAACCTGTTTTATCTCCTGCCTGCTTGATAGGATCAAAGAGCATCAAATCAAGTTTAACTTTTTCCGGAATCATTGTGCAAAGAATATCCCACCGCCAATGCCCATGATGCCAGACATCTTCTAACTTCAAGTGAGAATCAGAAATGTGCACAAAAGGAACCAAAGGAGCTAGCGTTCCACATGGTCGCCAAACATGATACCAAAAGGATTGAGACATCCTATCTGTACACCAATCAAAACCATCACGAAACTTTTCTATTGTCTTATAAAAATATCAAAATATCAAATTTAATTTTAAATAAAAAATATAAGAAAGGAATTTAGAAAATAATATTTAAAAAAAATCAAATACACGAATTACTTATCTCTAGGAAAAGGATTAATCTTTAAAATTAAAGAAATTGTTTATTTCTTTTAAAAGTTATTATGTTCAAAACTAAACTGATCAACAATAATAATTTTTTCCCATCTTGTAAATATGCGTTTTACCTATCATTGACAGATTTCTTTGAAGAGTCAAAGATAAAAACTTTTTTCATATCTTAGTTTTATTATGAAAATTATTAATGAACCCTAAAGGCAATTTCACCTTGAAGCAAATGCCTAGTAGTATTTTAAAATTTTACATATTCTTTAATAAAGAAAATGTCAGGACCAATACTTTTCATTACTTCTTTAATAATATAATATCATTCTACTTTCATTAACTTTAAAGTTGTATATAAAAAATTGTTAAAATTAATTAAGTTCAGTTCATTATTAGTTTTAAAGGATGTCTATAAATATTTTTCGATCCTTGTATATCTCTTTATTGACTATTGATGATATATTTAGTTGAAACAGAACTAAAAATATTTTTGTTTAACAATAACAAACAATAGTGGCAGTAGTAGTAATATAAAAGAAACCAAAATATAATCCAAAGTCCATTGATAAAGTAAATTGCAAAGTTCGAAGATGTCATATGAGCAATGGAAATAGGATTGTTAGCAATGAAGGATGATGTCGTAATTCCCATGGCCATGTATAAATGCAGGACTTCATCAACACGACCATGACTCTTAGTCTATAGATTAGAATTCTCGTAATAATGGTAACATGTAACTAACATGGGACATGATTATTTTAATAAAATCTCTAATAATTTTTTGTCATCATCATCTATCTCAATATGAATTTGGGATAGTAACAATGATAAATTTCAATACTTTTGTCTTTTATTAATATTGATAAAGTCCATACTTTTTTTTTTAATTTGAACAAACGATTTTAATTTTATTTTGTTTTTGTAACAACCTACTGCTGGCATATAATTATCATAATGTAAAACCAACACATAATCATTTAACATGATTGTAGTTACTATTGAAAAAATATGTTTCATATGAAATCTCTCCTAATACAACTGTTTTCAATAATAAAAATTATAAAATACATGTTACCTACGAATTTAACTAAAAATAAATTTATAAATATATTGAAACATGCACTAATTTTTATATTTAACATAACATATAGAAGTTATTTTTTTTGAGTTTTATTTAGAATTAGTAATTTTTGTAAGTAGAATATTTTTTTGGTGACTTTTGTAAGTAGAATATAATAACTTTATATACATTTTGAAGACACTTTTTATTTAATTTCCTTCTTCAAAGCATCGTGATTTCTCTCTTTTGTTTTCTAAAATATCACAAGTACTCTTTTATTTGGTATTTATCTACCAAATTGATTTTTTCCATGTCTGGCCACTTTGAGAATTTTCACATAGGAAATTAAACCAAGTTTGCACTTGACGTAGAATTAATTAATAATATTAATCAATCGATAAATTAACATGCACCAAACAAAGGTGTTTTTTTATGGTGCTTATTAATATTTCCTTATAAAATTTTAAAATAAAGAGGTGAGTTCCACTTTACATTTTATCTCTATTTTAAATAAATTAGACAAAAATTTTGTAAGTACAAAAAATTCTTCTTAAACAAAAATAAATATATTATTTTCAAGAGAATAAATGAAAACTATTTATGTAATACAGAAAGAGATAAATTAAAAGAAAATATTAAAATTTTTAATATAAAAATATAAGTATTATTATTTTAAGTAAAATTCAACCATAAATATTCTCTGTGCGTGAAACCTCAGATTTGGTTTAATTTAATTATACTTTATACTAGTGTTAATAGATTTTTATATGCTATTATTATTACTACTATATTAGTTACCAGAAGTCTCTAATTTAGGGATGTCAATAGGACTGGGTGGGGACTAGAAATGCCTCTCTATTCTCGTCTTTGTTCTTAGAATTGATTCCTATCTTTGCTTCGATTCTCGTCATGGGGATAATCGTCTCCATCTTCATTTCTCACGTTTTCCGTGTTTCTCGTGGGACCATATTCCCCATCTCCCTATGTTACATTTATATGATAATTATAGTGAAAAATAAAAAAAGAAAACAAACTACAAAATATTATTACAAACATATCTTATCCAAGGTTATAAGTCCAGAAATACAACATAATAAATCATAGTCCATAAGGGGATAAGCACTGAACAAGAAATGTGGCCGGTGGCGACTGATGAGGGAGTATGCTGTTATGGCTGTGACTGTGGACACAACTATGGGGATTAAAAGTTTTGAACTTGTGTGGAGAGTTGGGACTTCGAAACGGCGCTAAGTGAAGTAGTAGGAGAGAATGGAAGACGTTCAATAAGATACAGTTAGGATTTTTAATAGGTGAAATTACTAAAAAGTTCCTATATTAAAAATAAATTAAAAATATTTAAATAAATTCAAGAATTCAAAAAATTATTGGAGATGAGACAGAAATTTTTGCTCAGATCCGGTGTCTGTCTAGGAGGGATTTTAGTCTCCATTCTCATCTCCACGAAAAAAAATTTTCACCTTCAAATCTTCATTCGGGACCGTCTTCATAGAAATTTTTGCGCTTCTAAAAATTTTGACACCCTACCCTAGCTCTTGTGTAAATTAATTTAAGAATACAGCAGGATACACTAGTACAAAACACGAGAAAATGATAGTGTTAGACGAACTTATTATATCCGTGCAAATAAATGTATAGTAGTTAAAATATGTCAGTATTTTGTTTTTGAGCGGACTAATTAATGTCCATGGTAATGAATGAATGTGATATATATATAAGAATGACGGTGTTTTGGACCATTTCTATAAGTTTAAAACTTAATAAATTTTAATAATCGATTTCATGATTAAGAGTTTTTTAAAATTTTAAAAAAGATGTTATAGAAAGAATATTATTAACTCTTTATCATTTATTTTAATATCTAATAATTTAATTTTACGAATTTAATTATTATATTATAATTATCATTTTACTATTAAAATAAATATATAATATTAATTATATATAAATCTAAATTATTATAATTTTTATTTTTATTTTTCTCATGACTCATAATAACTTGAACATCAAAATCCTTAAAAATATACCTCCACAATTAAAAATGACGAATTCAAAATATTAAAAACTCAAAAAATAAGAAGATGATAATGATATCATATTTTCAATTGCTTTTTATAAATTTGTTGAGAGAACAGATAACTCTTAAATTAAGAACAATAAAAACACTTTTAAACACATATATATATATAACCGAAAAAAGGCAGTTTGATTTTATTTATGATGACAATTAAGAGTATATAATTAAAAAAAAAACTCTTTATAGAAAGAAGAGGCGACCCTAGCCCGGAAGAGTGAGAACTGAGAAGCGATGATATGCGATGCATTGCCATTTGTGAATTATATGATATCATCTTCGGCCCTCGGACCTGCGTGGCAACGGCATCAGGCTAGGCCATATGGGTTTCTGCTATTGCATAATCATGACTTGCAAGAAATGACATATCTACCCTTGAAGCATTTATTTTCCGAGTCATTAAATTGATATCCCACACACACACACACTCACTCTCACAAGTTCAAATCTCATAAGTTTCTTCCTAATTTCACGCATTGCTTCCTAAGTAGCTTAGCAAAGAAGGAAATCGTGGGAGATCTGGTTAGGTGAGGTGTTGACTCGGATCTACTCTCTTCCTGGCTCCTTCTTATTTCTTTCAGCTGTGGAAGAAAACATGGGAAGGGGAAAGATAGAGATAAAGAGGATAGAAAACACGACGACGAGGCAAGTGACATTCTCAAAGAGAAGGAACGGACTCCTGAAGAAGACCAATGAGCTCTCTGTCCTCTGTGACGCCCAGATCGGACTCATCGTCTTCTCCAACACTGGCAAGCTCTTTCGCTACTTCTCTCACCCCTACAGGTATAACCTTTTTATATTTCTTAAGGCTTTCCTCAATTCTATCTACTTATCCTATCATATTTAAATATATATATGAACGTCAAATTAAGATTTTGGCCAGGATGGATCAAATAATTGAAAAGTACCAACGATCTACAGGGACTCGCATAACGCCCCATGGACATTCCCACCATCAGGTACTTATATGAGACTAATTAAGGTGCTCAATTTTCTTTCTAATCATATAGTATAATGAATAATTTGCATAAAAGTTATAGTTTTAATAATATCATCAATTTTGTAGGAAGATTTATTGACTGAGATGGCAATGTTGAGGCATCAAAATCTGAGCCTTGAGATGGGGATTCAGCGCTACCTTGGAGAGGGCATAGCTTGTCTCCAATATGAAGAATTGACTCAGCTTGAAGATGAAGTTCAAAGCTCTGTTGCAAGGGTTCGAACCGGAACCAAACAGGCCCAGAAACAACGAACCCGCATACCTACTCTAACCCCCAATTGAATGTACTATTTTTCCTCCCTTGTGTCTGAATTGAAATTCCTTGAAACCATGGGCAGCATAAGTAGGCGACCTCGATGCTGGAGGAGCACGGCGACACTAGCACACTTAGACGAGTACGACGCTGAAGTCTTGAAGAAGAAATGGCTAAATCTAAGCAGCTTCAATGCGACGGCTTTGAAGAAGAGAAGCGACGGCTTTGAAGAAGAGAAGGTAAGCCAGCTTCTCCTTTCTGATTAATTATGCAATTTGCTTGGGTGGATAAGATGACTAGTGGTTGACTAGTTGATCTTGTCATTTTAGAGATGTCAGGGTGTGTGCTAGCACATTCTTCATAGTCACAGTGTCAATTTAATTTTTCAAAGAAAAGAATTAATACTGACGCCCACTAACCACTCTTCGAAAAATTCAGTAGGATTTAAAAGGTACCAGCGATTCACTCTTCTCGGTGTTGATGTTTATCGCTAAAACAGAGAAATCAGTGACAGTAATTGGAAGTCATTTTAGTGTCAGTTGTCAACATTTTTGAAAATCTAAAGTGGGTTGCTGCCAGTGTAATATCTTATAAATTAAACATGTTATCGAACCATTATCATCATCATTAAGTAGAACATCTCCGGTGCCTGAGTTTGAAAGATGGTAGGGGGTGCCTATGTTCAAACTGGTGGACGGCAACATCAGGGAGAGGTGACCACGTTCGTGTTAATTACATGTGTCGTTGTTGCCATGGGAGACCTTCTCTTCTCTTTGGATACGATCTTGGTATCACGGGAGGAGTTACGTCTATAGAACCATTCTTGGTTCAATTCTTTTCGGCTGTGTATAAACAAATGATGGATGATTCCGTTACCAATCAATACTGTAAATTTGACAACCAACAACTCACGTTGTTCATCTCCTCTTTATATCTTGCGGCATTAATGGAATTCAACCAGAAGATATAGAGAGGAGGTGAACAACGTGAGTAATTATTTGTCAAATTTACAGTATTGATTGGTAGCGGAATCATCCATCATTTGTTTATACACAGTCGAAAAGAATTGAACCAAGAATGGTTCCATAGACGTGACTCCTCCCATGATACCAAGATCGTATCCAAAGAGAAGGCCTCCCATGGCAGCAATGACACATATAATTAACACGAACGCGGTCACCTCTTCCTGATGTTGCCGTCCACCAGTTGAACATAGGCACATCCTGTCATCTTTCAAACTCAAGCACCAGAGATGTTCTACTTAGTGATGATGATAATCGTTCGATAACATGTTTAATTTATAGTATATTACATTGGCAGCAACCCACTTTGAATTTCTAAAAATGTTGACAACTGACACTAAAATGGCTTCCAATTACTGTTACTGGTTTTTCTGTTTTGGCGATAAGCATCGTCACCGAGAAGGGTGAATCGCTGATGCCTTTTAAATCCTACCGAATTTTTTGACAAGTGGTTAGTGGGTGTAGTATCAGTTCTTTTCTTTGAAAAATTGAATTGAGCCCGTTGGACAGGGATGACACTGTGACTATGGGGAATGTGTTAGCACACACCCTGGCATCTCTAAAATGACAAGATCAACTAGTCATCTTGTCCACCCAAGGAAATTGCAGAATTAATCAGAAAAGAGAAGCTGGGCTTACCTTCTTTTTTGTTTCTGGGCATGGGTTTGGTTTCGACCCCGTCCAAAAAATAATAGTAATAATGGGGATACTGATGAGCGGATAATTTATACGCTTTTTAGCATTATTTTTAGGTAGTTTTCAATATGTTTTAATTACTTTTTAGTATATTTTTGTTAGTTTTTATTCAAAATTTACATTTCTGGACTTTACTATGAGTTTGTGTATTTTTTTTTTGTGATTTCAGATATTTTCTGCCTGAAATTGAGGGACTTTAGCAAAAATCTGATTCAGAGACCGAAAAAGGACTAACAAAAATGGATTTTCTGGAGCTACAGAAATCCAATTGGTGTGCTCTCAATTGTGTTGGAAAGTAGACATCTAGAGCTTTCCAACAATATATAATAGTATAGAAAAGTTTTCAAATGATCCAATCACTTTAACTGGCACATTGTTGTTCCATGCTGCAGTACCATGGAGAGACGTTGAGATTTATAATATAATATTCAAATGGTGCAGATGTGTGATTAAGTAATACAGTAGACCATTGAGAGAGAGAGTGTAGGCAGATTCTAGCACGGGTCGTTTCCTTAACCCATTTTATGTTTATAAGAATGACATTATGGACAATTGCATTCATTTTTGTCCTTTTCCTTAGCCAAGTTTGAGAGAAAATTTGTCGGCTGGAACTTGCAGCCGATGAAAATAGTGGGCCCATATTTTTGTCGGGTTGTGTGGGCTAAAGTCAGTGTAAAGATAAAAAATGTGGGTCGAGAAAAAATATAGTACGGACTTAGATATCGTTTAAAAGTGATTTTTTATTCAGTTTTTTATTATAATAATTAAAAAATTTTAAAATAAATACATTTGAAAAAATTTAGTACTTTTTTAAAATTAAATACACATTCAAAATATAAACTAAATAAAATTAAAATTTAAAATTTGAAATTTCTATTTCAGTTTTAGTTTTTTTTAATTATTAACATATTATCATTTAAAATACACATTCAAAAATTAAATTCGATAAAATTGAAGATTTCAATTTTAACAAAAAATAAATTTTAAGAGTTTTAATTATTAACCCACACATCTAAAATCTCTAGAAGAGATCATATTTTGAACTAATATGTTAGAAAGTAAAGTATCATTTTTCTCCCAAATGTTTGGGGGAAGTTCCAAAGTTATTCATAACATTTCAATCGTCCTGTTTAAATCCATAACATTTTAAATTTGGCTCAATGTTGTCCTACCATTAGAGATCCGTTAACAGAATTGACGGCATGACAAAATTGAGACGATCTTGAAACGTTAGGGACTTAAATAGAACGAAAACATTGGGGACAAAAACAATACATAGAAATAAATTTTTATTTTATCCTTTAATAATATTAATTTTTTACTGTATATAATATTCAATTATTTTTTAATCACATCTAAGTAAATTATACTTAATCACACTACTTTCATTCTAAATAATTTTTTTTAAATTTTATATTTTTTATATTATCTTTTTTTGTATATTTTTATAAATTTATTTTGAATGAAAGTAGTGTGATTAAGTGTAATTTACTTAGATGTGATTAAAAAATAATTGAATACTATATATAGTAAAAAATTGATATTATTAAAGCATAAAACCAAATTTTATTTCTATGTATCTTTTTTGTCCCCAACATTTTCGTCCTATTTAAGTCCGTAACATTTCAAAATCGTTTCAATTTTGTCCCGCCATCAATTCTATTAACGGATCCTTAACTGCAAAACAACATTGAGTCAATTTTAAAAGGTTATGGACTTAAATAGGACTATTGAAATGTTATGGACAACTTTAAAACTTATTCCAAATGTTTGGGACAAAAATGATACTTTACTCTATGTTAGATATACTTTTATTGAATAAGATCTAAAAATCTTAGCTTAATTATTCATTTTAATAATTTTAAAAACGTTAACAGAAAATAAGAAATATTAGATGTGTTTTTATCGAATAAGATATAAAAAAAAGTTTTATTTTTAATGTTTAAATTTAAATTTTAGATTTATGATTTTGGATGTGTTTCAAACATATTTTGTATATAAGTCAATAGTTTTAGATGTGTAATAATTGAAAAGCGTTAATGTTCAAATAAGTAACGATAAAATCCAACAAATAATAAAAAAAAAGAAATATTAGATGAATTTTTAACTTTTTATTGAATAAGATATAAAAAATTAATTTTATATTTAACGTTTAAATTTAAATTTCTGATTTATGATTTTGGATGTGTTTCAGAAATATTTTGTGTATCAAACTATATATATCAAGAATTATTATATATGATATATAATTTTTTTTCTTTTCTGTAATGACTATTTGTATAATTTATTGAACAATTTTTTCATCTTAATATTTAATAAATATGAAGAATTTCTTAAATAATAATAAAAAATAAGATCACTATTATCACATATTACAAATAAAATTTATAAAAAAAATTGGATAATAAAACAATTCTCAATAGATTATACATTAATTCTGTAAAAAAAAAATAATCAATACATTGGATATTATTATTTACGTACTAATATAATATATATATTATCGATTATTGAGTTTATAATTAATTTTAAATCCAATTTTTGGTAATTAAAATTTAAATGATTGAAATTATTAATTGTTGAATATTTTGCATCTAACCAAATTATTTTTTTATTAAAATTAAAAAGAGATGAGTTGTTAATCAATTCTAAATTTAAAATTAAATTTGAGTAAGAAAATTAAAAAAATATTTTAAATTTTATCTCACTAACTATAATTTATTTCAAAATAAGAAATTACTTTGTACATCATATATATTGTAGGATAGTATGGTCATTTGCTATTTTTTAATGGTAAATATTGTCAAATAAAATGGTGTACGAAATTAGAAGAAAATGTATTTACAAGTTTAGAAAATATTAATTTATTTTTCAATAGAATAAATTATATATTGAATAATAAAAGTTGTTATTGGTTTATTTTTACACTAACTAATACTCAACGATGGTGTTTCGGTACACCATGTTATCAAGAAATATTAATCAATCTAATAACTTTTGTAATGACATAAGTTTATGAATTTGAAAATTTAAAAATTATTTCATAAAATGTGAAGTTTTAACAAGTAACAATGTTGATCATATTGTTTTGATTTCAAGAATGAATACGATAGCAATAAATAAAATTGTCCCAAGTAAATTTCAACAAAGACAAAAATTCATAAGTATTTTTATTAATGAAAAATTAATCTATTTTAAAGACAAATACAATTTTTTTCTATGGATTTTTTAAATTGGCAAGTCGAAAATTAATCTACCACATATTGATGCTCTATTTATTAAGGGTCTGTCGCTAACAAATGGATTATAATACACACAAGGCGAGATTCAAACTCCAAATACTTACTTAAGCGGGTAAATGAAATGACCATTTAATAAATTTAAATTGATTAAAATAAATATTAATTATTTTTAATATTTTTAAATTGTAAAATATTTATAATAATAATTACTATGTACATTTTTTATTTAAATTTAATAAAAAATTTATATAATTTTATGTATTATTCCGTGTAGGACACGGGAACATACACTAGTTTTTATTTTAAATAATAATAAAGGTTAATTTGTCTATTTTTTGTAGAATTTAACATGAAAATTAATTTGTGTAATACGTTTAATAACTGATTTAATAATTAAAATTTGTTGAAAATTAAACTTTTCGACCAAAACATTTAAAAAACGAATTTACTATATTATTCTCAATTTATTATTTATAACATATGTATTTTTTTGGGTCATTATAATGTATTAGAACACTAATTAAAAAATTATATTTTTTTTAGCATGCATCAATGTTAATAAAAAATAACTCAGCCTACTTTATTATTTAATTATTTTCTCATTTACAAACCAATAAATTCTATGTACATATACACCTGATTTAATTTACATAGCCCATCAGCTCTCGGTCATCCAAAGTTTATTCTAATGTGAGTGGCTTACCAATACAAATCATTATTTAGCCATAAATTTATTATCCTTTGGTGTCTTTTTTCTGCCCTTTTGTACAATTTAAAATAATTTCTGTAATTTTCAAATAAATTTATGTATTTTATTGTGTCATTTTTTTATTATATCTTTATATAATTTAACTTAAAAATGAGGATAAATCACCCATATAAACTATGGTAGGAAAAAATTTACGTGATTTCACCAAAGAGATAATCATTACAGGGTTCAACAAAGAGCACGTTTCTATATAATTCGAATTACACACGCACGCACACAAGCACTAATTCGAATCAGATTGATTCGAATTACACACACAGTAATTCGAATCAGGGTGATTCGAACTACACACACATGCTATCCATAGTAATTCGATGCCGCAAATTTTATTGATTCTCAGCTGCTTTTCGGCACGGAAGACTTTTTTCCTGGTGGGGATCTCGCCTCGCAGGCTAGATGGATGTACCGTACTTTGTTCCGGGGAGCCACCGTAGCGAGAAAAGCGGAATCCGCCTTGGTAGGGACACGGTCGCTGAAGAACAAGCTTCAATCCTCCATCAAGGCTAATGCTCAGTACAAAGATGAGGTCAAGTCTCTTCAGACACAGCTAGCTGACACCAAGAAGCAGATCAAGACCTCCGATGCTGTCGTGGCGCGACTTACCAAGCAGGAGATCTCCTTGGAGGCTCAGCTCAGCGCTGCTCAAGGTCGGGTGAAGGAGCTCGAGAAAGAGCGTGATAAGGCTCTTTCTTTGGCAATCGCGGTCAAGACTGAAGCAGCTGATTTGAAGAAGAAGTACAAAGAGACTGTGAAGCAGGGTAAGAGTGCCATCCTGGTGACCGAGGACGCTATCAAGGCCCAGGTGAAGCTGCTAGCTCCCAACTTTAACACCTCTGCCGTTAGCGTTTTCAAGACCATCAACGATGGCAAAATTGTGGATATCCCGAAGAAGTGATGAAATCTCACTTGTTGTATTTTGTTCGAATCTTGTAATTTGTACCTCTTTGAACACTTTAGTAGTTTTAGCGAACTTGTTTGCCGTTTTGTCGGCGTGCAACAAACTGTCTGTTTTACCATTTTGTCGGTAATTAATTTGCTTGATGTTTTCTTACCGTTTAGTTGGTAGTTAGTTATTCGCTCATACTTATTTACCGTTTTATTGGTAACTGACGAAGCCAGGTCGTGGCTTTTACCGTTTTAGTAGCCGTCTATTGTAGCGTTTTCTACTTTTGTGGTTCTCGGGTGATCAGTCCCGGGATACGGTCTTCTTAGCGCCTCCCTGCTTTTCCCTTGACTTTTCGATTCTGATCGAGGATTCGGTGTGTGTCTGGAACGACTTCTTCGTGGACTTCTCCCTCTCCTTTGAGGAGATCGAGAGCGATCTTGTCTATGGGCTGGTTGGTAGTGCTCCCGGCTTGCCAGCTTGCGTTCCAAGTTCTGCACCCTGTGTCGCAGCTCCTACATTATTCTAGCGCTGTCGCTGCCTGTTCCTCCAAAGGAGCGCCTCTCCTGGGAGCGCGAGGGTGGCTCAGGCCGCTACGGGGGGACCTTGTACGTTCTCGGGAGGAGACCACAGAGGCTCCCCTGCCGCTTCGGGGTGCGACTTCTCCCCCGCGTGGTTCGGCCCTGTCGTCGGCCTCCACAGGATCCAATAGAAAATCCATTCCGGCCGGTCCCCACAGACGGCGCCAATATTCGGCTCTTCGGGTATCGGACGGGTCGGAAATGCTCTTCGTGGAAAACGGTGGGAATCGATCTGGATCTGCGCCTGGTGAGTCAGACGTGGGGGTAAATGACCTCTCGAGCTGATGTGAAGTGAAGGGGGGCACCTGCAATGACTCTCCGACGCCCAAGTCAAAAATGATTCAAATGGTGGCAGGAGCAAAGGTGCTAGTGACGTACCTTTGGGGAAGGGTAGGACCCTTCCCATATATACCTGGTCAGTAGGACGGGCTCACAGGAGAGGTCTCCTTCCTGAAAACTTCCTTTCACAGCTACCACAGCTGGCTGCCAGGAGGTAAGTGTCCGAGTCGCAACCCGGATGCGGGGGTCAACTAGGTCGGTTGATCGGGTCGTGTTGGATGATGACCCAGTTGGGCCGGGCCGGAACAATAATAATTTTAAATTATTAATATTATTCATTGTTAAGAGAATATTTATTAAAGATATAAAAATAAAATAAAATAATACAGACAATGCATGTTAAGATAAAATGAGTATTTTGAAGTGAAAAAATATTTTATTCAAATAAAGAAATGTTCATTTACATAAATTTATTTTTGTATCCATGTACTTCATATTCGACTTAAATTCATGTAAATTATAAACTTGTATATTAATATTAATTTTGATAATACTAAATTTGATTATTCAGTTAATAATAATTTTATTAAAAAATTGAATAAAATAACATATATATATATAGTAGTTAATTATTTATCTTTATAAAATATTTTTTGCGTGTAATATACACAAATATATAATAAATACATTTTTATCACGTATTTTATTTTATTTGAATGTAAAATAAATATAATTAACAATAACAAATTTAATTTAATGATTATTCTATTAAAAATTATTCAATTTTATAATATTACAACAATATTATTTATTTCTTTTAATTAATAAACCCTTTACAGCCTTTTTTATTTTGGTCAAGTCTTTTTAAGTAACTTCAGCCACATCAAATTGCAAATTTTTATCCAATTTTCATTACTTGTCCATTATGTTTTCAGGCTTGTATTCCAATAGGTCATCAGCTCCCAGCTGGTTTACTATAGTAGTTCTTCAGTTGTCCACAAAGCCGCACCCATGAGCTGTCCTTTGTCGATTTTTTACTCTCATTTCATGGACATTAACGACATTACACACCTAATAACACGACAAAAATCTTATGGGTTACTGAACCGTACCTGGCACATTGCTATGCCAATAAAGCGGCTGGCACATGTGAAACTTTTCCAATAGTATATATTTTGCCCGAGTTTTGATGACGCAAACTGGTGTTCAAACGCCAACTTTCTGCCCTATTCTGAAGTTAAACGCCAGAAACAAGTTATAAACCAGAGCTAAACGCCACAAACAGGCTGCAACCTGGCGTTTAACTCCAAGAAGAGTCTCTACACATGAAAGCTTCAATGCTCAGCCCAAGCACACACCAAGTGGGCCCGGAAGTGGATTTCTGCATCAATTACTTATTTTCTATAACCCTAGCTACTAGTTTAGTATAAAAACTACTTTTTAGTGATTTATTTTACATCTTTGGACGTTTTCTTTAGACCCTGAGAGGTTGGCTATTCGGCCATGCTGAGACTATTTTCACTTATGTATTTTCAACGGTGGAGTTTCTACACCCCATAGATTAAGGTGTGGAGCTCTGCTGTTCCTCATGAATTAATGCAAAGTACTATTGTTTTTCTATTCAATTCAAGCCTATTCTTATTCTAAGATATTCATTCGCACCCAAGAACATGATGAATGTGATGATTATGTGACACTCATCACCATTCTCACTTATGAACGCGTGCTTGACAAACACTTCCGTTCTACATGAAAACAAGCTTGAATGTGTATCTCTTAGCCTCCTGATTTACGATCAGAGTCTTCGTGGTATAAGCTAGAATTATTGGCAGCCATTCTTAAGATCCGGAAAGTCTAAACCTTGTCTGTGGTATTCCGAGTAGGATTTGGGATGGGATGACTGTGACGAGTTTCAAACTCGCGAGTGTTGGGTGTAGTGACAGACGCAAAAGGATCAATTGATCTTATTCCAACATGAGTGAGAACCGACAGATGATTAGCCATGCGGTGACAGCGCATTTGGACCATTTTCACTAAGAGGAAGGACAATAGCCATTGACAACGGTGATCCCCCAACATACAGCTTGCCATGGAAAGGAGTATGAATGATTGGATGAAGGCAATAGAAAAGTAGAGGTTCAGAAGGAACAAAGCATCTTCATACGCTTATCTGAAATCCCACCAATGAATTACATAAGTATTTCTATCTTATTTTCTATTTTAATTATATTTTAATTATCAAAATTCCATAACCATTTGAATCTGCCTGACTGAGATTTGCAAGATGACCATAGCTTGCTTCAAGCCGACAATCTTCATGGGATCGACCCTTACTCACGTAAGGTTTATTACTTGGACGACCCAGTGCACTTGCTGGTTAGTTGTGCGGAGTTGTGAAAAAGAGTTGAGATTACAATCGTGCGTACCAAGTTTTTGGCGCCGTTTTAGAGATCACAATTTTGTGCACCAGATACCTAACATGGACTTGTCTTATGTCCAAAAAAAATATTATGTATATTGTTATGATAATTATAATTAATTATATTAAATCGTTATTAAATATTATGTATATTGTTATGCTAAATTATAATTAGATAAATTTGTTTAGGTAAAAAAATAAATTTAATTTTTACACATTTAAAAATAACTTTTGGTTAGGTTATTTATTTTTATCTATAAAATTTAAAAATGCTAACCACATTATAAAATTAGTCATTACAAATTTAAAAATGCTAACTATATTATAACTTTTTTAATACTAATATTTTTTAATAGTAAATTATTTTTAAATTCATAAATTTAAATAATATTGTTGTAAAAGAAATAGTAACTAAAATAATCTTAATTATTATAAGTACTTAATCTCTATGTTATATCTGTCGCACTCTTCCTGGCTCCCCTCTCTTCCATCTCTTCTCGTGTCTCTCTCGCTTCCCCCGTATCGCTCTACCTATCTCTCAACACAGGCTGTTTCTTTATCTAACGCCATTATTGAGAAAGTTGCTAGAAGGAACGTAACGAGAGCATCATGCCAAAAAAAAATAAAAATTCTGAATTAAACCAAGTCACGGTATGATGTGGCTAGAAGAAACGTAATGAGAGACAATAATTACTCAACACTTAAATTTAACGGGTATATTCCTAGGTCATTTTCCAACACCCAGGACGTTGATTTACAATCATTTCATTGAGACATTCCACTTTTTAGTATCTAAATAAAAAAACATAACAAATGGGAGGGTTGCCAATGTAGAACCATGCCGTACGAATTATAATTAGACCATTCTTATATTCTACCATCTATATACATGTACGTTGGGTTAACTAATTTACTCATGCTCACAACATTCTAGTGTTAATAGGATGATGATGCAGTTGGGATGGAAGTCATACGACCTATAATTTGTTAGCACAAGAAATTCATTCCCCTTGTTGCTATGTTTCATCAACCACAGTGACATTTTCATTCCTCAATCCAATAACATCTCACCCATATAGTTAATGGGCCTCAAGGCCGTTGATTCTCAGTCCAGCTTACGTAAAAAACACACTCCTACTGCATATCAAGAAGGAACTATTCAACCTGATTGAAATAAAAAATAGCACAGCATAACACTCATTCACAATAGTAAACCCTAAACCGTTAATCCCCCTATCATCCAGGTATAGATACATGCAAAGTGTCATCTTAAAACATTTGACTTCCCTTTACAAATACGATATTCATGCAAAGTGACTATATACTATTCCCAGACAACATATTTTCAGAAACATATTCGACAAAACGCTAGCTGAGGTTGCGAAGCAGTTCCATGACCTACACAGAGACAAAACTAAATTAATCTAATTTTTGCACTACACCCTAATTAATGACTGACAAAACATGCCGAACACACGATAGTACAGTTTGGAAGTCGTGATTACCTCCCTAATTACGTCGGCAGGGTCCAGTAGAGGTTTCGACCTCACATTCCCGCTTTGCGTCATTTCTATCGCGTCTTCACCAAGACCAAGCGGGCGATATGGAAATATAAAAAAAAATTGAGATAAGACATTTTAGTAAAATAAGGAAATACAAACAAAACGCTTGACAAATACAGATTATTATTTTTTCTGGCAGATGTCATCTTTTTTTCCTTTTTTCCTTTAAAAGAAATCATTTTACCATTTGGTTGTGAAAAGAATTAACATGTTTCTTACACTGACTATAGTGGCCTTGAATGTGATTGTAGAACTAGTTGTTCAACATACTTTTAGAATACACAAGCTGCTGCTCACGCTCAGGTGGAAGCAGTCAAAGAAACGAAAATAGAGGTGGACAAAAAAATAGAAGCTAACATGAAAGCAATTACAGAAATTAAGGTTGCAACATATAAGGCTCTGAAGAATGCAGATATGGCAGATTCTGTGATAGAAGCAGTCAAGGATGACCCAAGAAGGTGGCGTGAAGAACAAAACAGCGATCTGGGCTATATAGAAAATTAACCAACCTCGTCAATTTCCTTGCACATCTACAAGGCAATAGAAAGTCAAAGATCATATATATAGATAATGTTAAATCTATAACAAAAAATAAGCAAAAGGGAACCATATTGGTTGTAGCAATTAAAATTTGTCCTTTTTCTTTCGGATTTGGGGTTCTTAATCAACTACATGTCCAACACGATCATCTTACGGGTGAACAACTTCCATAAAAACATTTTGCAAACGCAGATAAACTCATTCTCAAAATCTGTTTCAAAGTATTTAGCAGGAGACTATACATGTAATCAAACTACTTTGGCATATTAACATTGCAAATTAGCAATTAATAACACCCTTGCTTGCTAAAATTGTGCGAACTATTTAAATTAAGTTACCATTGAAATTGAAATGGAATGCTGTTTAAACTAACTTCTGTTATTACAATTGCAAACTTTAGGGACAAATTTGTTGGGATAAAAAATTATGAACACAGTTCTACAAAGATATATAGAATCAAAACTCTAGCATTTTCTTAGGAAGCACATCACGTCTTCACCCAAACATGAGCATACCCACATTTTAGAGACAAAAAAACCTTATGGCATAATAGTTTCATCTGGAAAATATACGATGTATACCTCCATCGGCAGATTGTAATCGATGGCAGTCTTGCCCAGCTTCGGTGCTCCGTTTTTTGCGCATCGACACCGTTCCACCCGCAGCACAGGGCACTCTCTAGTGAAGCCGACCAATCTCCCCCAACACGTGTGGAGCCACCACCCAGGGAAACTCAACCTCCCTCTAGCGCCGTCTGAGGAGGAGCAAGTTCTTCTCTCTATCTAGAGTTTTTATTTCCCCTCCGTTAAGTTCATCCCCTGGGTTACCCTCTTTCTATTTCCAGCGAAGAAACCTGAAGCCACCACCAAAGCCATTTTTTCTACTCCATTTACAAATACTTTACAACAAAAAAAAAAATCCACTTCAGATAGGCCCATTATTAGCTATCATAATGGATCTCTTAATATAACTTAATTAATATACTTCATCTCGTAATCTTCTAAACTCACATGTCTCAACATTCATGGTTTTACAGTCTTCTTTGCACACTGCCACTAGCTTTTTCAGAATTGGTCTCATGAAGTAGACAGGTGTCACTGAATTATTTTGCCACCACATTTCTATACGTGTGGAACATAACTTCTTTTCTACACCAAATAATTCACCTCAATCAAAATGCTAATAAACACAACTAATTCGCATGATAAGAATGTCTTTTTTTCCCCTTGCTTTTCTTGTTCTTAAAAAGGTAAAATAAAAAAAATTGTTAAAAAAGTATTTGAACTGTAGAAATCTTTGAAGAAAGGAAACACTTAAGTATGCTCAATTATGTATAATAGTATATATTTGAACTTAGTTATTAAAAATACTTGTTCATTCAATATTATTGATAATCCTAATATTTTGATTTAATAAATTATATTAACACCTAAAATTTAAAAAAATAAATATTAACGTGTATGTTAGTAAATTATATCACCTAAAAGTTAAAATAATAGTATCTGGGATGCTAGTTATTACAATTCACTAATTGATTAATATTAACGATATAACAATGGTTTAATATAAAAGTATAGTTGAGTTTTCCATCAAGACACTAATAAACTAATAATTAGCCGTGCAAGAATGACTTTAATAGTTTAATGCGAAAATTAGAGTAGCAGTTTTTGTGAAAATACTTATTCATCATTGATCGAAAGAATGTCCAATTTAAATATTCATTTTATTTTATTTTATTTTTGTAATATTTTGACAATATATAAGATATTATAGAAATTATTATTGATATAATAAAGTATGATAATTTTTATACAAATGAAAATAATTATTATACATATTATTATTGTTATTACTATTATTTATTAAAAAATTAATTAATTAATTACTATTATTTTTTGGACGGAGTCGGAACCAAACCCAGGCCCAGAAACAACGAACCCGCATACCTACTCTAACCCCAATTGAATATATTTTCTCTTCACTATGTCTGAATTGAAATTTCTTGAAACCATGGGCAGCATAAAAAGGCGACCTTGATGCTGGAGGAGCACGGCGACGCTAGCACGTTTAGACGAGCACCACGCTGAAGCTCTGAAGAAGAAATGACTAAATCTGAGCAGCTTCAATGCGACGGCTTTGAAGAAGAGAAAGTAAGCCCAGCTTCTCTTTTCTGATTAATTCTGCAATTTGCTTGGGTGGACAAGATGACTAGTGGTTGGCTAGTTGATCTTCTCATTTTAGAGATGCCAAGGTGTGTGCTAGCACATTCTCCATAGTCACAGTATAATCCCTGTCCAATGGGCCCAATTCAATTATTCAAAGAAAAGAACTGATACTGGCACCCACTAACCACTTTTTGGAAAATTCGGTAGGATTTAAAAGGCACCAGCGATTCACCATTCTATGTGTCGATGCTTATCGCCAAAACAGAGAAACCAGTGAAGTCATTTTAGTGTCAGTTGTCAACATTTTTGGAGATCCAAAGTGGGTTGCTGCCAGTGTAATATCCTATAAATTAAACATGTTATCGAACCATTATCATCATCACTAAGTAGAGCATCTCTGATGCCTGAGTTTGAAAGATGGCAGGAGGTGCCTATATCCAAACTGGTGGACGGCAACATTAGGGAGAGGTGTCCGCGTTCGTGTTAATTACATGTGTCGTTGCTGCCATGGGAGGCCTTCTCTTTGGGTACGATCTTGGTATCACGGGAGGAGTCACGTCTATGGAACCATTCTTAATTCAATTCTTTCTGGCTGTGTATAAACAAATGAGGGATGATTCCGCTACTAATCAATACTGTAAATTTGACAACCAACTACTCATGTTGCTCACCTCCCCTCTATATCTTGCGGCATTAATGGCTTCTTTCTTTGTTGCCACAACCTCAAGATGGTTCGGACGCAAGTCATCCATGTTTTTGGGTGGCTTGTTTTTCCTTATTGGAGCACTGTTGAATGGCTTCGCAATTAACCTTGGAATGCTTATCATCGGTCGAATATTTCTGGGTTTTGGTGTTGGATATTGCAATCAGGTGAGAAACGACATTATTAATATATAAGTTTTCTAATCCACACCCGTTAATACTTAGTTCTTTAAGACTGATAATTGTTTTTTATTTGCTCTTGTGAAAATAGTCTGTGCCGATTTACTTGTCTAAGATGGCTCCGGCTAAAATTAGAGGAGCACTCAACATTGGGTTTCAAATGATGATCACAATCGGAATCCTAGGTGCAAACCTTCTCAACTTTGCAACTTCGAAGCATAAAAATAGGTGGAGAGTATCTTTGGGAGTTGGAGCTGTGCCAGCAATTTTGCTGTGTGTAGGGTCACTTTGCTTAGAGGAAACACCAAACTCTTTGATTGAAAGAGGACAACACGTAAAAGCCAAGACAATGTTGCAGAAAATCCGTGGCACTAACAATGTTGATGAGGAATATCAAGATCTTGTTGATGCATGTGAGGCGGATAGCAAGGTGGAAAACCCATAGAAGAACATTATACGACGCAGATATAGGCCACAACTCAGTTTTTGCTTTTTCATTCTATTCTTCCAACAACTCACCGGAATTAATGTAATCATGTTTTATGCTCCAGTACTTTTTACCATTGGCTTTGGCAGTGATGCCTCGCTCATGTCTGCAATTATCACAGGAGGTGTTAATGTTCTTGCTACACTTGTCTCGATTTTCTGTGTAGACAAATTTGGAAGAAGGATTTTGTTTCTTGAAGGTGGAATTCAAATGCTTGTTTGTCAGGTAAAAATAAATTTATATAAAAATGTGTATATGTATGTATGTATGACGCGACTAAGCAAGACTATTATTGCATGGATTGTAGATTGTGGTTAGAATCATGATCGGCATGAAGTTTGGATTGAATGGTCAAGGATCATTTAACAAAGGAGAAGCAGACATCCTGTTGGTGTTTATATGTTTATATGTTGCAGCATTTGCGTGGTCACGGGGGCCACTAGGTTAGTTGGTACCAAACGAAATATGTTTTCTTGAAATTCGCCCTGCAGGCCAAGCTATTAATGTTGCAGTCAACATGGTCTTTACCTTTGGCATCGCTCAAATCTTTCTTAGCATGCTTTGCCACTTGAAGTTTGGTCTCTTTTTCTTCTTTGCTGCTTGGGTGCTCGTCATGACCATTTTCATTGCCGTTTTGTTGCCTGAGACTAAGAACGTCCCTGTTGAAGAAATGAACCATGTTTGGAAGTCCCACTGGTTTTGGAACAAGTACATACCTGATGATGTCGTTGTTGGGGCTTACAATAATTCCAATGCTGCTCCTTGAAATTAATTAGCGAATCATTAAATAATCTCCAAATGTATGCACAACACTGCTCCCATTTTGTTCTCAGATAGGGATCAATATGGTTTTTATTCTTGCTACTTTCACAAAAACAAATGGATTTAAGAAAAAGACTTATCAGATCAAGCTTATATGCAAAGATATTCTTTGGCTTAAGGGACTTCTTCATGTAACTTCCCAACATATCAAATTATTGAGTAGAAATGTGTTTTATTCTCTTTCACTTTTACCTTTTAATATCATTCATTCCCTCCCCCTCTTTCTTTTATTATAGCTAGCACATTTTATATGATCGTTAGATTCTCTTGGTGAGGGAAAAAAAAAGTAAATTCTCTTGGGTGAAGATTTATGGAGCAAATTAATTATTCGGTAAAATATCTCCATGGCAAAGTGATAGCTAAAAAGATAATATGTATTATATTAAACCGTTTAGTTAGTTATTATCTCTACAAGACATGTTGACCTGAATGTTGTCACATTAATATTTTGTATCCTGGAATTTAGTTTAACTAAAGAATGGAAGAAACTGTTGATGTGTTTGAAAGGGGGCGCTATAGTAGTTGATGAATCAGTTGAAGAAGGTACAATGCCTTCTGATCTGGCCATCTGAGTCGGTGAAGCAGTAAAAATGCTTGTTGAGTGCCACTATTTAGTCTGCATAGAAACCCCTTTGTTGAGAAGGATGCATGGCTTAATTACCCTATTGGTCGGGTTGGCGGAAATTGCTTTTTTGAATGCTGCTCGACCACATCTCTTAAAGTTTGTTGCATTGTTTGATATAATTTTCAATGCCTAAACTTTTGCAACAAAGAAGGAATTTGAAGTGTTGGCATTGCTTTTGTAGACTGTTGAATGGACACAAATATATAAGGAAAAATAGTTAGACATGCACTCAACATAAATAATTAACATAAAAAGGCTAGAATTTGCACATTACAAAGAAATGTCTATGCTTATCCTCATAGCTATGATCACCACCAAGAAAAAAAAAAAATGAAAAGCAAGTCATGTTCATGTAACTTTTTCACGATGGAAACTAAAGAACAACTATTACAAAAGCAATCATTTATAGGAACCAAACAATCATCAAGTTGGACTTCAAACCATAATGCTACACATTGTGAATTCATTATCTAATGTTGAAAATGTAATTCAAGGTAACAATCAACCAATATAGGAGTAGTCTCTTTTAGGACAACACAGAGAAACTGCTTAAACCTTTTCTAGTGGGTGAGAGCCAAGGTTAAAGGGGATTCTACTCTAATTCTCTTTTATCGTTATCTCTACAACTTTCCAAACTTCAACCAGAACAACCCTTAGATAGTTCGAACTTAGTAATTCTATATCAACACATCAAACCTCCACCCGAAGTAAGTGGAATCACTCCACTGCATCTACACATGGAGCTCAAATCATCCTATTTTTATATTTTACTATCAATATTTTTATATCAATAGTAGCAGTACGTAGCAGTAGTAGTAAAATAAAAGAAACCAAAATATAATCCAAACTCCATTGATAAAGTAAATTGCAAAGTTCGAAGATGTCATATGGGCCATGGAAATAGGATTGTTAGCAATGAACGGATGATGTCCTAACTTCCATGGCCATGCATAAATGCAGAAATTCATCAACATGACCATGGCTCTTAGCCTATAAATAAAAATTCTCTCCTGAACAAGATAATAATGGTAACATGCAACTAACATTGGGATCGTAATTCTTTGACATCATTTAATAACACGCAACTTCATGATCATGTTAATGAAATCTCTAATAATTTTTTGTCATCATCTGTCCCAATATAAATTTGACATCATAACAATGGTAAACTTCAATATTCTTGCCTTTTACTAATATTGACAAAGTCCACACATAATCATTTAGCATGATCGTAGCTACATTGGAAGAATTTGTCTCATATAAAATCTCTATTCTAATAATACAACCGACTTCAATAATAAAAATTATAAAAATATGCATGTTACCTGCGAATTTAACTAAAAATAAATCTATAGATATATTGAAACATGCACTAATTTTTATATTTGACATAATATATAGAAGATTAGAAGTTAATTTTTTTGAGTTTTATTTAGAATAAATAATTTTTGTAGTAGAATGTAATAACTTTATATACATTTTAAAGACATTTTTTATTTAATTTCCTTCTTCGAGGCATCATGATTTCTCTCTTTTATTTCCTAAAATATCACAAGTACTCCTTTATTTGGTATTTATCTACCAAATTGATTTTTCCCATGTCTGGCCACTTTGAGAACTTTCACATAGGAAATTAAACCAGGTTTGCACTTGATGTACAATTAATTAATAATAATCAATCGATAAATTAACATGGACCAAGCAAAGGTGTCTTTTATGGTGTTTATTAACATTTTCTTATAAAATTTAAAAATACTTTATCTTTATTTTTAGACAAATTAGACAAAAATTTTGTAGGCACAAAAAATTCTTCCTAAACAAAAATAAATATAGTATTTTCAAGAGAATAAATAAGAACTATTTATGTTGTACATAAAGGGATAAATTAAAAGAAAATATTAAAATTTTCAATATAAAAAAAATTATACATATAATAATTAATAAAAAAAAAATACAAACACAAGAGTTGCCAAACTTAGAAATTATTGGTTTTATTATTGAGGGATGTAAAGTAATGAGTAATGGGTAATCAATATTGAAGAGACAGAATATATAAGTATTATTATTTAAGTAAAATTCAACCATAAATATTCTCTGCGCGTGAAATCGGAGATTTGGTGTAATTTAATTATACTTATATTAGTGTTAATGGATCTTTATATGCTATTAGCCTATTACTATTACAGTATTATTACTACCACACTAGCTACCAGAAGCCCCTAGCTCTTGTGTAATATTAAATTTAAGAATACAGTATGCACGATACAGTAGTACAAAACACGAAAAAGTGAAAGTGTTAGACGAACTTATTATATTATATCCGTGCAAATAAATGTATAGTAGTTAAAATATGTCTGTATTTTGTTTTTGAGCGGACAGTAATTAATGTCCATGTTAATGAATGAATGTGACATATATAAGAATGAGGTGTTTTGGACCATTTCTATAAGTTTAAAACAATAAATTTTAATAATCGATTTCATGATTAAAAGTTTTTTAAAATTTTAAAAAAGATGTTATAAAAAGAATATTAACTCTTTATCATTTATTTTAATTTCTAATAACTTAAATTTATGAATTTAATTATTATATTATAACTATTATTTTATTATTAAAATATATATTTTAATATTAATTATATATAAATCTAAAATTATGAACAATATATCTCATGAAGAAGAAAAAGAATATCTTATAAAAAATAATTTATACATAAAAAAATCACATAAAATATAAACTCATAACATTAATTATAATCTTATAATATATGTACTATTTTAAATGCGTACACTTAGATATGTTCTTTATTTTAATTTTTCTTGCGACTTATAATAATAATTTAAGGATTAAAATTCTTAAAAATTTACCTCCAAAATTAAAAATGACAAATTCGAGATATTAAAAATTTAAAATAAAAAAATAATAACGATATCGTATTTTTAATTATTTTTTATAAATAAAAAAATATAAATAAATAATAATTTTTATAAATACTGTGAACAATAGATTTAATAAAATAAAAATATATTATATTTTTAAATTATTTATTTAAATCTAATATTAAGATAATCATACCGTTGAACATTCCTTGTTCATACTTTATATTGTTTAAAAAAAGTCATTGTTTTTTATAAAAATCATTGTTTTTTATGACAATTGTTTATGATGACAATTAAGAGTATATAACTAAAAAAAAAGGAAAATACTTGTAGAAAGAAGAGGGGACCCCAGCCCAGGAGAGTGAGAAGTGAGAAGTGATGATATGCGATGCATTGCCATTTGTGAATTATATGATATCATCTTCGCCCCTCGGACCTGCATGGCAACGGCATCAGGCCAGGCCATATGGGTTTCTGCTATTGCATAATCATGACTTGCAGGAAATGACATATCTACCCTTGAAGCATTTATTTTCCGTGTCACTAAATTGATATCCCACACACACACACACACACTCTCACAAGTTCAAATCTCGCAAGTTTCTTCCTGATTTCACGCATTGCTTCCTAAGTAGCTTAGCAAAGAAGGAAATCGTGGGAGAGCTAGGTAAGGTGTTGACTCGGATCTACTCTCTTCCTGTGCTTCTTTCTTTCAGCTGTGGAATAAAACATGGGAAGGGGAAAGATAGAGATAAAGAGGATAGAAAACACGACGACGAGGCAAGTGACGTTCTCAAAGAGAAGGAACGGACTCCTGAAGAAGACAAATGAGCTCTCTGTCCTCTGTGACGCCCAGATCGGACTCATCGTCTTCTCCAACACTGGCAAGCTCTTTCACTACTCCTCTCACCCCTACAGGTATAATCTTTTTATATTCCTTAGGGCTTTCCTCAATTCTATCTACTTATTATCATATCATATTTGAATATATATATGAACGTGAAATTAATATTTTGGTCAGGATGGATCAAATAATTGAAAAGTACCAACGATCTACAGGGACTCGCATAACGCGCCATGGACATTCCCACCTTCAGGTACTTATTATGAGACTAAGGTGCTCAGTTTTCTTTCTAATCATATAGTATAATGAATGATTTGCATGTTCGTTTTTGTAGGAAGATTTATTGACTGAGATGGCAATGCTGAGGCGTCAAAATCTGAGCCTTGAGATGGGGATTCAGCGCTACCTTGGAGAGGGTATAGCTTGTCTCCGATATGAAGAATTGACTAAGCTTGAAGATGAAGTTCAAAGCTCTGTTGCAAGGATTCGAAAGCGTCAGGTATATACCTTTTTTTTTTTTGGTGATGATTAACGGTCAGGTATATATATATACACACACATGTGCATTTCAAAGTTGTTTTTTTTTTCTTCTTCACATAGTTTTCAGAAATTTGGTGACCTAAATGAGCAAATACACATACTAATGTCAAAGAAAATAAATAAATAAAGTGATAAGGAGTTTTTTTGCAAAATGCTCACCGAAGATAATAAGGTATATATTGCGATATGCGTGCATACATTTCAGACAAAATTAAATGTTTCTATCACTGATCAAATACTGATTATAATTTATATAATTAAGTTAACTAATGTCAGAAATTAGTTTCCATTCACTATATATGTTCAGGATCCCCCTGTAACTACAAATCCAATGCATATATCATGTTGAAGGAAAGCATTATAAAATTGAGTTGCTAAACGCTACTTGTTAATTAATTATTATTATGTGAAAATTGAATTAAAGTACTTTTGCAACTGAATCTTTGACATTTATAATTTATTGCCATATGCATCAGAATGAGCTCCTGCAGCAGCAATTGGAGAACCTGCGAAGGAAGGTCAAATAATCAATTGATAATCTCTCCATCATCTCGTTCTTAATATATAATTATTATTATTATTGTAACTGGTGCTTCTTGTAATTTATATAGGAAAGAATCTTGGAAGATGAAAACTGCAATTTGTCCAATTGGGTATGTAAGTTAGCAAGCTATAAATTTGGTACTAGTTAATATAGTTATATATACACATTAATTATTATTACTGATAAATGGAATAACAGGAGCAGCAAACTGCTGTATTGGAGTTTGAAAGGGCTGCAGCAAGTAACGGTGGTGATAACAAAGCAGTGATGGATCATCATCATCATCATCATCAGTTGCCATTCTACGATGATGAGCAAGCTTCTGCTTCTGCTGGCACCATCCTTCAGCTTGGTGCACCACATGTACCACAGCAGCTTCATCCATATCCATATCCATATCTTCAGCTTGCACAGCCCAATGTTGATCATGACTCACTCACTGGACTACTCATGGGGCCATCAAAATGGTATCTATCTTATCCATCTTTATACATATATAATTAAGTTGTCGGTTATATGTATCAAGTACTGAATTATTATTATTATTATTATTATTATTATTATTATTATTATTATTCTGATGAATCATGATGACTTGCAGGGTGATAGAGAAGGACGGAGGAGTTCCCTTCGATGCATGAGATGATATATCATCATTATCGTCATCCACAAAGATTTGCCACTTTCATTGCTACTCCACTATGCACCTTCAGAATTATAACCTTGCTTTTTTACATTAAATAATTTTCAGACTATACAACAAATTTATTTTCACTTTTCATCATATGTTTGATCAAAAATATATTTATATTATTATTATCTGCACATTATCTAGAAAGAAATGAGGAGAGTGAATTAGATACTGGTAATCAGTAATAGTGGATAAGAAACTTATTAGCTACTTATGAGCTATATGAAGTGTCTGCTCTTCAATAGTATTTCCTTATTATTATTGTTGTTGTTGACATATTCATGAATCATTTTGTTTGGCAAGCATGAAGATATTGACTTGTGGGCCTAAATAAATATTTTTTAAGATAAAAAATTATTAAAGAACATTTTAAAAATAATGTAACCGCTTGCCTTGGCTTACTTTTCAGTAATAATATTTAATTTGTATATAGGTTATTCATCTTAATTGATTTATGAAAAATAAAATCAAATACAAAAATGTTCAATACGTTCTTGGTACATATATATCAATTAATCATTACTAATTATATATATTAATATACTCTAATTAACCAAGGTTTCAAACTCCTTAGTGCAGTTGCTTTATGTGTTTGTCTTCCTTCTATGTATCTCCCTGCTACTGTTCATTTGCATGGAAAAGAAAGTGATGCACACTAGATAGATAACAGTCAAATTAGTGAAATGAATGTTGCTGACCCACTTTGTGCCTTATAGAATATAGACAGTACGATGTTTTCTGACATAGAGATTGCATTATTTACATTTGTCATGTGTGTCAAGTTTTTATGTATTTATTTCGTCTAGACACCATGTGGTTGGGGCAGATTTCGTTTTCAACCAAGTGTGTATATCAATGTTTCGGTGCATAAATTCTGATTTTATAATTTCACTTTTTATAATTAAAAAACTATTTATTTTATAAAGTTTATAAAGAATATACGAAAAGTAATTTTTAATAAAACTAATTTCTGTTAAAAAATAAAGTTGAAACTTGAAACAAACACAATACTAAAAACTATTCGAGTCTCCAACACGAAAACAATCACTTGGTAAATATTTTTCCTATAGTTATTTTCTTCTCTCAATTATAATTATTATGCGAGGCTTATTTTTGTGCAGGTTACTAGCTCAGCTGATCTAACCTAATATGTTTTTCGATTTTGTTAATAGGTAATGATTTTTATAAACAATGTGAACAATAGATTCTAAAATTTTAGAATTGATTTAATAAAGTAAAAAAAAAATACTCTATTCTCAAATTATTTTTTAAATTTTAATATTAGGATAAACATTTGCACACTTAATAAATTGAATATTTAGTCATTGTTATTGTGCATGACTAAATTGAATCAAAAGAAATAATCGTCCAATTAAAAATAATGAACATACTCGTCTACATATCTATTAAATTGAACATCCCACATATCCATTATTCACATATTGTTTAGTATTCTCATTGTCAACCTATATTTTTCCTATATTTTTTCTCTTCTTTTTTTATTTTTAAGGAAAAATAGTTAGTTTAATTTTCAGGCATGGCGATAAGAAAAACCAAAAATAGATAGAGGAATAGTCGCAAGCAGAAGATAACCAAAAAAAAAAGTTACTATTTTGAGTAACACCAAGTTAAACTTATAAGCCATGTTCTATATGGTTGTAAATCTTATTGAATTCTATACCGACTAAAACAATAGACACACAAAAAGGAAAAGAAAACTACGATCCTTATATTATAACGGTTTAACTAGAGAATTTCGATTCACGATGAGATGTGTTGGGAATGGAAGCATTGAAGAAAATAAAAAGGAGGCCTGTTTGAGGAGATGAAGTAGAATGAGAAGCAATATGGCTCCAAAAGAAGCAGCAAGTGTCGCATGATGATGATGAGGTGATTTTGCTGCCAGATAAACACAATCCAGAAATATGAAAAGCCAGCTTAGCCTTTCCATAAGCCCCTTAATCCTCTGCAACATGATTCTGTTGTTGCCGGCGGCGGCGATTCTGCATATAATCCTGAAACAGAGAACCCCAACAACCATGAAAGTGGTGAGTGACCAAGCCCTGTACCTAACCACCTTCCCTCCCACCACCAGCTCCTCTTTCCTGCACACACAAGAATCGCACTCTCCTGACAATCTCGAATTCTTCATGGCGTCCAAGCCCGTGTAATAAGGCATCACCACATAGTCCAGGTACAGGCTTGCATGCAGGATTCCTGATACTGTCGATGCTGCAAACAATGCATACCTCAAGTCCTTCTTCTTCTTGTTCTCATCTTCTTCTTCCTCTTCCTCCTCCTCCTCCTCCTGAGAGTCAAAGACCAATGCAGAGATGAGGACCAGGTGGAGAATTGCAGGGCCAGTGGATGATATTGGGAATAATGTGTTGATTTGAGGACCCTTTGCAAAGGTTAAGATCACTAGTGGGAGTGATATTGGTCCACATGGAAGCAGGTACCTTGTTGTTCTTTGTGTTGATGAAGAAGAAGAAGAATAACGAGACCTTGCAGTGGTAGCAACAATCACAAGTGTCACCAAATAAGAAGCTGTCGCGAAGAGGAGGACCAAGATATCAACATAAGGTGGGTAATTTGCAGGGTAAGTTGTCTCGCACACATAATGGTAAGGGCAATTCAGTAAATCTAAGGTTTCCTCGACTTGCCAGCTAATGCATTTGAAGAATGTGGCGGCGGCATGGGCATCTGCTGCTGTTAAGGTTAGGTCCCGTCCAGGTTGGATTGTTGGGAGCATATTATTCTCAATTCGCTTAGCTTGCTTTAATTTGATTTGTTTTGTTCTGCTGTGTTGCGTCTGTTAAATTAACTTTATTATTATGGTTATGGTTGGATATTGTTGTTGGTGGTATGAATTAGAACTAGACCAAGAAAGACCAACTAACCAAGTTTATTTCCCACTCCATAGTCCACATATAGAGAGGAAAAGTGTTGGTTTCAATGGGAAGCGTATTGCTGAGTGGAAGGAAGCAAGATTGATTTCAAAAGAGTGCAATAAGATTAAGGCAACGTGACTCCAAAGGGAAAGGGTTATGGTTTGGTGAGTGATGCCCATTCATTTCATTTTATTTGATGTGCTGTGCTGCCAAATAATATTGGTATACCAACACTCCCTCATTTCGACCCTTCCTATTTAATTCATTTTTACAAATCATTTGTTATTCTTATTTCTTCATTAAATTATGGTACGCTGGGAGATCACAAACATGCTCATGCTCAAGTTTCGCAATGCATCTTTTCATTCCTATTAGGATATTTTATACTTGACCGTTCTATAAATGATTTTATAAACGCTCATCGAATTTAAAACTATATCCTAATTTTATTTCTATCAGATTTTGCTTGCATCCTTTTCTTTTCTTGAATCGATACTAATAAACTTTTTTCATTTTTTACACTTGAAAAAAATTAACTCCTAGTATTTTTTGGTCCTTAAAAAATTATAAGAGTTATGCTACGTGTACACCAAAATCAGCTTCGAAAGTTAGCCACAGTACAAAATACATATTAGAATACAAATACACATTGAAAATAAATTAAACTACATATATATTTATACACCAATACATTGATAGTTGATTTTAGTGGCTGATTTTGATGTACAAATAATATTTTTGAAATTGTAATTTTTTTTATTAAAATTATGAGGATAATTAGAAAGTTAATTTTTTTTAATTAATATCAGTCAATTTTTTAAAAGTATTTTTTTTATCTTAATTTTTAAATCTTAAATTTTAAGTTTTGAATTCTAATTCTTAAATATTAATTTAAATTCTAAATCTTTTAAAAATTAAAAAAATTAAAATAAAAAAATTAACTAATTAAAAATCGAATATTTTAATTATTCATAAAATTAATGCATTCATATCATATTCTTCAACAAAACGACCAATAATAAGCTCGCTCTGTTTGCAAAACAGAAAATGTTAGAATTAGAAACTTTATGTAGTAATTTTGTAGTTAGCTGTATTCATAAAGTAACTATTTCATGCATGTGTCCAAACCAATTATACCTTTCCTTGGACTCTAGCTAGCATAATTAGATTTGGTTTGATAAAATTTTTTGAAGAAGTATTTGTATTTTTTGAAAGTATAAATATTTTATTTTGTATTTGATAAATAAAAAATTTATGTGTTTATATTTATAGTTTTTAAAAGTTAAAAGTATTTCTTTTGAAAGTACTTAAAGAAGAGGTTTTTAAAATTAATTTGTGTTTATTAAAATTAAAAAATTTAATATAACTTTATAAATTAATCAATATTCAAATTTAATACTTACATTAATATTTATTATAGTATTTTTAAATTTTAAAAACTATTTTATCAAATGTGTTTGTTTTTTTTATATTTATTAAAAATTATTTTTAATTTAATTTATCAAATTCAAATGCTATCATTTATAAACTATTTTTAAAAAGTAAAAATTTTACCAAACTAAATCTTATATTAACGGTGTATAATTTTTTTTTTGCTTAGGTGTATAGTAGATATCTTTAATATAAGATATCAAAATTTTCGTGTGTCAACTAGGGAATGTTTCTACGTAAGATGAAATCGGATCTGTCTTTGTTTAGATTCGACTTTAAATATTAATCAGGTTGATTTTCAGATTTTTACTCATTTAGTACGTAAACTTTCATTATTTTCAGATCACAATAAAATTTGAGCCCAAACCAGATGAAAATGGACTTCATATGAAATCTAAACTAAAATAAATAAATAAAAACAACTTGTTACTAATGGATTTTTTTTTTTCAAAACTTAATATCAAAATGTTTTTCTTTTAAAACTATTAACTTAGATGTCACTCTTTTTATATTACTATAATTAATTATAATTAAAAATTTAAAACTTAACAAATTAAAAGAGTGGCATTTAGATAATTACCTTCAAAAGATTATGACATTTTAATAATATATTTCAAAAAAAAAAGCATGGCACATCGATAAAAAGATCCAACTAATGAAACTTAAGATGTAGCGTTAAAAATTAGTATAAATTTGTTTTATATAAATTCTAATTCATCAATAATTGCCACAGCCAAATATATATTATAAAAGTAAAATACTTTATTAGAATTGGACTCAACAAATCAAGTATAAACTCACTCAATTAAAAACAAATAAATTTATTTTACTAAATATAAAACTTATTTAGAAAACTGAATTAATAAAATTAAAAGATTATGATAAACACAATGAAAAATATTATAACAATTCAACAAGTACATAATAATAATAATAATAATAATAATAATAATAATAATAAATGGTTTAGTCTGGTCAGATCGGGTGATTTGAACTTTGGTCTTGACTCAATTGAATGATTTAGCCAAGGCATTTAATTTGATTTCGTGTTTGACTTAACCCTATCGAATTCGAACCGTGTTTAGAATTTAAAATTGAGACCAAATCGTATTATAAACACCCTCTAATATCAAGGAAATCAAACCTGCACACTAAAAAATAAAGTGACCAAACCTAAAATCTACGACTCTACGTTTAGAAATGGAAAATGAAAATAAATATGCTGAGCAGTGAGGTTGAATAAGTTTAAAATATGAAGAAAAAGAAAGTTAAGATGGACTAATTCTTTAAAGAGAAAAAATGAAAATTTATTACGTATCTACCAAATAAAAGGCTGACAAACAGCAGGTGAGAACACTTAATATAAAAATTTCGATTAACTTTTTATAAAATTGATAATTAATAATTTATTAACTAATAATTTAATCAAATTTATTAAATCATTTAAGTATATAAATTCTTACCGATGCTCAAATGTAAAACATAGTCAGAGACCTCATAATACAAATACAACTAAAACATACACAAATCCTCCTCAATACCTTTATTATTTAATTAGCTTTTTGGTTTCTAAGGCAATGTCTTAACAAAACACAAATAACATGATGTCAATCAACATAGAATATGTTGTTGATAATCTACATAGTTAAGACCCTTAAAATTTAGAAACAAGACAAATAAATTTTTACTAAAAAATAACAAATGACAAATTTAGAATACGATCACAAACTTATATATATTGATACAATATAAAAATTAAAATAGATAAATAAAAACCTACCATGTAGATTATATTTATTTTTGTCTATAGTTTTTATTTATTTTTTAAAAATATTATATTACTATATGTACAAAAATATCTTTATAAATAATTATAAAAAATTAGTAATCTTATCAGAATAATTACCATTTTTTAAAAGTACGAAAGAAAACAAATAAACTTTTCTTACAACGCATATGCGGAAAATAGGCACGTGGTAAGGCTTATGGTTCACTTGTGTATGCTCGTTAAAATTTTGGATGGTAATAATACTAGTTCTCAACTGAAATTATAATGAGTGAATACCCCACCACCCCTCATAATTATTTCGAAAGGATAACGAGACTTCCAAAAAAAAAATATCTAATCCGATTCTTGATATATTTTTTTTTTTAGGATTGATTAGTCTCTGTGCAAAAAAATAACATTAATTTTTTTTACACAAGGATTAATCAATACCATAAAAATAAAGCTCAAGAACCGGGTTATTTTTTTTTTATCAAGAATCTCATTGTCTTTTGAGATAATTGTCGGAGGCTATTTTGAATTTTTCTCAATTATAATTAAAGGAAAAATGATAATTAAACAAAAATAAAGGATACTTCTATTATTTCTTATTTGGCATACTTTATTTTTTGATTATACTACAATGAAGTTTTAGTAAAGAATAAAAATTTTTGTTTAACAAAAAAAATTACATAAAAAATTGTTATGTGCAACAATGCACATATTTTTTCCTAAATTTAATAAAAAAAATATTCTTTATCCAAATTTATTTTTCACCAAAAAATTATTTATTTGTATGATATATTTGTATGATATAAAAGATAAGTCTATAATCTTTTCTCACATATCAATCATTTAAAAAATATAGAAAGTTTATAAAATATATCTTATTTAATAAAAAAATGATACGAAGACAATCTCTTAACAAGCCTAGGGACGGATATATATAGGGACGGATATATATATTGTAGCGGGAGCAAGTCCTCCCTTACAATTTGAATTTTTTTTTTTAAATAGTATGCGATAATAATATTTATTTGTCCTTACTAAATTATTTTTGGATTTGTCACTTGTTACAAGTCTATTAGAGTACGTCTTGTATTGAACGTTAATGAGTTGAAATATCTACAAAAATTACTAACTCTTAAATTAAAAAAAAAAAGTTAAAGAGATTCTTTCTTATGAACTATTATTTTCTATTTATTTGGATAGATTAATAACTATTGTTTTCTACTCCTAATTTTTGCATTGATTTACATTCACCTGAATAACAGCTTGAAACTGAATTATCATAACTCTCTAATTATCTAAATTTAATGTGATACGTGACATATAATTATATCATCTTTGGATTTTTAGGATTTTGTGTGGCTTGCAAACTAGAATTTTAACTTAAACCTTCTAATTAGATTAAGTGACCAAAAAATTGGCAGTTAATTGAGTTAGAGGAGGATTAAAGTACTAAGGAATTGGAGTCTAATCACTTAAAGTTTGCTATGAATGGAATCTTTGCATAATCAAAGTAGTTAATAAGAATTGTTAATTCTAAAATTTGAACATCTCAACACTACAAGAAAAACACCCATTCAGGTACACTTGAAAAGTGTAGCCAAAAGTGAAAAAAAATGATGCCTTAGGCTACGGCTACGCTTTTTGGGCTACGGCTACGCTTTTTGGAGTGATTCCTATTCGGCCGTTGCCTATTCTCAAAGGCTACGCTTTTCTGCACCAAGGGCTACGCTTTTGGCGTTTGGGAATAGGCTACGCTTTTCAAGTGATGCTGTCCAAGACCAAAGGCTACGCTTTTCAGCTTTCATTTTTCCAGAATAGGCTACGCTTTTCAACGCTACTGCATCACTTGTAAAGCGTAGCCACATTGTATACCATAGCTACTTTTTATAAGCGTAGCCTTAGATCCCTCTTTTTTTTTTGTATACTATAGCTACTGTATATAAGTATAGCCTTAGGTCCCTCATTGTTTTTTTTTTATTTTCTATATATATATATTCTAATAATTTTTTTTTCTAAAACCTAATATTTAGTAATATGATTATATATATAATCCTATTTTTTTAATTAAATTAGTTAAAAATTATAAAATAAAAATAAATACATAATAATACCATACAATATTCTTTAAATAATAAAAATTATCCTTTAACAAAATATATTTATAATGAACTAAAAATATTGGGATGATCATAAATGAGTATTCATACATCTCACACTAAATTAAACATACCCATATCAAAATATACATTAGACCACTTAGAATTTACTACTAATAAACTATAAAAAATTAAAATATTGTATCCTACATAAGTATCTTCTAATAAAAGTTATTAATCTTCTGATAGAAGAGAAAAAAACAAATTAATATCAAATAGAGCATCTAACATCTGCGACTGAATTGAATATATATTGAAGCAAATTCTTGGCTTCTCCTGCGTCCTCTATTCGTAAAGGCCCGCTCTCGTTTTTTTGCCTCGGAAAGCTGAGAAGTCATTGCCATACAATACTGTTCTTGTCATACAATATTGTTCACGAAATAGTCTGATTCCAGCAGTCAAAACACAAACATTTGTGAATTAGAGATTCTTACTAATTAAAGTAATTTACCCATCAATATATAAGATTAAATTACAATGTGTCAAACTTTCAAAATTGACTCTTGAGCAAGAGAATTATCAGAATTTTGAATTAGAGGAGAAAAAAAAGAAGATGAAGTCGCTGTCCTCACCTAGCAAAGAAACTCGAAGAACAGTTGGGTGAGTGAAACGCAGCTCCCTCTTAAGCTTCAGTCAGCTCCCTCCTTGGCCATCATTCTCTTTCTCTTGGTGCTATGGTTGATGAAGAGCCAAAAACTTGAAGAACACTCCTGTTTTTGCTCCCTGGTGCTTTGGCTATTCCTCTGTTCCTTGCCCTCTCTCTACTGTCTGTGAATTCATGAGGGAGACAGATAGAGACAGACAGAGAATGGCCCTCCATTCCTCCTCTGATTTTTGAACGTGAAATCTTGTTGACCCTGCCATTCAATATTCAATATTAGGGCAATCACTTGATAAACTTTGACTTCACTAGTTCACTAGTTCACCATCTACACCCACATTTAGATCCTTCTGCAACTCACATGATTAGTACGACCATTGCTATACTTATGAACAATACTTATCTTCAAGAAATGGAAAAGAGCTACAATAGGGGACTGAACCGACCACTTAGAATTTAGAAACATGCAAGATTACAGCTCTTGAATCAAATTAGACACAAGATTCTGCAAAACCACTATTTTTCAATATGTATATTTATAAACCAATTTGCAGAAACTGGTTTCACATTCTAATGCGAAAGAAACCAAATTTACTCACAGAAATTAATTTTCATGAATTGAAATTTAAAAGACAAAACTGAATCATAGGTAAAATCTGAGAAAGCAAACACAAAGTACTAAAAAAATGACTAAAAGGAATACTCCTATTATTACTAATTAAAAAGGCCCCAAAGTTTGATTTAGTGGCTTTATTAGTTCACTGAGGAATTTTCTTCACTCTTGCACACCAAGAGCCTGGCTGTTCTCAATAAACAGGTAGGTAAATGAGCATTGGAATTTGGAATCGGTAGCGGCAAGTCTTATGAATGAATCTGAGATTTGATATTATAATTTTTAATTATAGTTGATAAGAAGAAATATGGTTAAAAGTGCCAAAGAAAGCATAAAGCAGAAAGCCAGCAAATCAGAAATCTATGGGAATCTGCAGGCTGTGTTTATAGAAATGGATAGCACTCAAGATATAAGCATAAGCCTTCAAACCTTGTCCCAATTGAAGAATAGCTAAGTTTATATTATTCATCTTGAATTGTGATTTTTCACAGAATCATTCAGTGGCGAAAGAACTAGCTGAATTAAATATATCATAAACTCACCCAGATTTATGAACTTGAAATAAATAAATCAAATTAGACATAATAAATAAATTAATAACAATGACAAGCATACGCAAACCCAGATTTTCTTGGCTTGTGGAAAATTGTTAGTAGCATTGCATATAATACAGGTCACTAGAATTGATATGATCCTTTGAAAAATCACTAAGAAAAATCACTGTAAGGACACTATTCTATTCTTTATCAGAAGGTTAAACAACGCAGCTTCATTAACAAATAATCTAACAATACTCATTAATCTGTTAAACCACGCAGCTTCATCAATTCATAAAACCCCCAAATTAAAACCCATATTTCACAGATTAAAACCCCTAAATTAAAACCCCTAAAATCGGAACCCTAAACCTCTGAAATTTCAGAACCAAATAGAAATCAATACATACATAATCAACACGGAGATGACGATGATGAGAAGCACGGAGATGACGATGGTGAGGGCGGCGCAGCGATGATTTGTGCAGAACGGCGAAGAAGAGCGATGGTCTGTGCAGTGGTGACAATGGCAAAGGTGATGAGCGACGATGGTGAACGGTGAGTGGTTACTGGGTGGCGACGGTCAACAGCGACGGTAAGAATGGCGAAGGTGAGAGTTGTGCGCGACAGGGTTGGCGAAGGTAAGGGCGGCGCAGCGACGAGAAGACGATGGTAAGGGCGGCACAGCGACGAGGAGGAGGGCGAAGAGAAGCGACGGTGAGTGGTGGGTGAGAGGGTTTCTGTAGCGAGAGTGTTTCTTCGATGGTGAGCTTTGGATTTGGAGGGATCGAGATGAAGGCTAAGTCTGGGTTTTGGATTTGGAGGGACAAAAATTTCATTAAGTGTTTGAGTTTTGCTTTCGAAAACTGAGGAAAAAAATTTATTAAGTGTCAAATCTTTTGCTTTAGATACATTAGGCATCATTTTTGAAGTGTATCCAAAACTTAATAAATAGGCTACTCTTTAAAAGCGTTTTCTTAGATACAAAAAGTGGACCCATAAATATTAACATACGCTACGCTTTTTAAGTGATTTCTATAATACCTAAGGCTACACTTTTTAAATGATGCCAAAATTGTGTTTCCTTTTCTCTTATAAAAAGGCATCACTGAAAAAAGCGTAGCCTATTCTATGAATAGGCTACGCTTTTTAAATGTAGCTTAAAAAAAGTGTGGCTGAATGGGTATTTTTCTTGTAGTGCAAAATCCTTAACTACTTTCTCACATTGTTTCTTACAACCACTTTACTATTTGCTTTCTTAAATCTTCTAAATTACTGTTTAATGCGATTTGAACTCAAAACATTCATTTTTACTTGTCTAACTAAGTAAATCACTCAACTATTATTTTTTGGTCCATCAATCCTCGTGGGATCGACTCTCACTCACATGAGGTATTACTTGGTATGACGCGATACACTTGCCGGTTTGTTTGTAGTTTTCAAAATCCGCATCAGGAGCTATCGACTACTTGCATTGGAAGACTTCGCGGAAGAGCCAAGTGAGAGAACATAAGATGAGAAGACACCACATCCAACTCAAAACCTTAAGGTGTAAAGTGAATGGGATGTGGGACTCACTCCTTATACACTACATATGAGTATTTGTCTTCGATGTTTCACCATGAATACTCCTTAAACAACCAGACCAATTAACCATCAGCTCTCTTTCTTGTTACTCCTCACACACCACATATGAGTATTGGTCCAAACCATCCTTGTCGGGAAGACTTTCGATGTTTCACGTTGAATACTTCCTTAAACCACCAGATCGATTAAACATCAACTCTAATACCACTTATTAGGACACTGTGGGGAGCTCTCGACCATCAGAGAGACTTCAAAGAGGAACCATGTAAGAGAACATAAGATGAAAAGATACCACAGCTCTAATACCTTTTGTTAGGACATCGTGAGGAGCTCTCGACCAACGAGGAGACTTCGGGGAGGAACCAAGTGAGAGAACATAAGATGAGAAGACACCGCATCCAACTCAAAACCTTAAGGTGTAAAGTTAATGGGTCTCTCATATTATAAACTCATCACCCTTCATTGTTTACTTCAATGTGGGACTAATTCTTACACTCCTCACACACTACATGAGTCTTCGTCTCTGATACTTCACCTTGAATACTCCTTAAACCACCAAACCGATTAATCGTCGGCTTTCGTCCTTTTTTTCTTTAATGTGGGACTAATTCTTACACTCTTCACACACCACATATGAGTATTCTTCTTTGATGCTTCATCTTAAGTACTCCTTAACCCACCAGATCAATTAACCATCGGCTTTCTTTCTTGTTTTCTTCAATGTGAGACTAATTCTTACAATCCTCACATACCACATATGAATATTTGTCCAGACTACCCTTATCGAGAAGACTTTCAATGCTCTTCAAGTTAAATACCCCTTAAACCAATTGAATACTCCTAAAATCACCAAATCGATTAACCATTTGCTCTGATACCACTTGTTGGGCCACTGTGGAGAGCTCTCGACCATCAGAGAGACTTTAGGGAAGAACCAAGTGAGAGAACATAAAATAAAAAGACACCACATCCAACTCAAAATCTTAAGGTGTAAAGTTAATAGATCTCTCATCTTATAAGCTTCTTATTCTTCCTTGTTTTCTTCAACGTGGAACTAATTCTAACACTCCTCACACTTACAACTTAACATTATTAGTGTGTTGTATGGTGTTTAAAATACTTTACAGTCAAAAGATGAATGATATACCATCCCAATTCATTAATAAAATGTTTCTCTTTGACAGTTTCTTAGAAATTCAAATGACGTTTGTTGGCACTTATTGCCAAAATAGAAAAACTTGTGACAGTAATTGGAAGCAATTTTTAGTGTCAGTTGTGAATATTTTTAGAAATCTTATATGAGTTGCTTTCAATGTAATACCCTATAATTAAACATGTTTATCGATAATTTATTATCATCACTACAACAGAGATAGGGAAGAAGAAGAAGAGCATAAAAGAACAAGTAGAAGCATAATTATTTAGTAGAACATCTATGATGTTTTCTTATAACAAGCTAAGACTACATACAAATACAAGAAAAATCAATCACATCTTTGTAATAAGAAAAATTAAAATTAGAAAGATGGCAGGAGATGGCTACGTTAAAACTGGTGGACGATAATATGAAAGAAAGGTGACAGCATTCGTGTTAATTACATGTTTTGTTGCTGCCATGGAAGATTTTCTCTTTAGGTACGATTTTAGTGTCATGGGAGGAGTCACAACTATGGAACCATTATTGGATAAATTTTTTTCGGTTGTGTATCAACAAATACTGAGTGATTATGGTACCAATCAATACGGTAAGTTTGACAACCAGCTATTCTTGTTGTTCCCCTCCTCTCTGTATCTTGCGGTATTAGTAACTTCTTTTTGCTGTCACAACCTCAAGATTGTTTGGGCACAAGCCATCCATATTTTTGGGTGGCCTATTTTTCCTTATTGGAACACTGTTGAATGGTTTTTCAATTAACATTAAAATGTTTATCATCGATCGATAGGAATAATCATGGTTCAGTTTTTTCATAAGTTAAACTGAAACTACACTAAATCATTTTAAATAGTTTAAAAGTTGAACCAAACTATATTTCATATGATAAACCAGTTTATGGTTTATATGCTAAAATTAATTTTTAACATATAAAAATTAGTTTTAATATCTCTCTCTTCCTTGTTATTCCTCACACACAAGATATGAGTATTTGTCTGGATTATTCTTATTGGGAAGAAAAACTTCAGGGAAAAATCAAATGAGAGCACATAAGTTGAGAAGATACCACATCCAACTCAAAATCTTAAATGTGGGACCAAACTATTAACTCTTCAGTCTTTCTTATTTTCGTTAATGTGGGACTGATTCTTACACTTCTTACATACCACATATGAGTATTCGTCTTCTATACTTCACCTTGAATACTCCTCAAACCATCAGACCGGTTAACCATCGGCTCTCATCCTTTTTTTTTCAATGTGAGACTAATTCTTACACTCATCACACACTACATATGAATATTTTTCCGGACCACCCTTGTCGAGAAGACTTTCGATACTTCTCGTTGAATACTCCTTGAACCAACTTCTTAAACCAATTGAATACTCCTTAAACCACCAGGTCAATTAACCATCGGCTCTGATACCACTTGTTGGGCCACCATGGGGAGCTCTCGACCACCGAGAAGACTTCGGACAGGAACCAAATAAGAGAACATAAGATGAAAATACACCACATTCAACTCAAAACCTTAAGATATAAAGTTAATAGGTTTCTCAATGTAGGACTAATTCTTACATTCTTTACACTTGTTGTTTAACATTATTAGTGTGTTGTATTGTATTAAAAATAGTTTACAATCAACGAATGCTCTTATATCTAAATTCATTAACAAAATATTTATCTTTGACAATTTATCAAAAATTTAAATGACGTTTGTGATACTTATTTTTAAAATAGAAAAATTTGTGACAGTATTTAAAAGCTATTTTTAGTGTTAGTTGTGAATATTTTTAAAAATCCTACATGAGTTGCTTCCAATATGATATCCTATAATTAAACATGTTTATCGATCAATTATTATCATCTCTACATTAGTGAGACAGAGAAAAAGAAGAAAAAAATGCAAAAAAGAATAAGCAGAAGCATAATTAATTAGTAGAATATCTATGGTGTTTTCTTGCAGCAAGATAAGGCTACATACAAATACAAGAAAAATTAATCACATCTTTATAATAAGAAAAGTTAAAGTTTCAAATATAGTAGGAGGTGCCTACGTTGAAACTGGTGGAAGATAATATGAGGAAGAGGTGACAACATTCGTATTAGTTACATGTTTTGTTGCTGCCATGAGAGGTCTTCTCTTTGGGTATGATGTTAGTATCACGGGAGAAATCACATCTATGGAACCATTCTTAGTTAAATTCTTTCAAGTTGTGCATCAACAAATGCTTGATGATTCCGGTACTAATCAATACTGCAAGTTGGACAACCAGCTACTCACGTTATTTACCTCTTGTCTGTATCTCGTGGCAATAATAGCTTATTTTTTTGCTGCCACAACCTCAAGATTGTTTGGACACAAGCCATCCAATTTTTGCGTGGCCTATTTTTTCTTATTAGAGCATTGTTGAATGGTTGCACAATTAACGTTTAAATGCTTATCATCCATCTATAGGTATCTTCATTGTTCAGTTTTTTCATAAGCCATACTAAAAGTGTACCAAAGCATTTTAAATAGTTTAAAAGTTGAACTATTTCATATGATAAATAAATTTATAAACTGTATTATATGCTAAAATCAACTTTTTAACATATAAAAAAAGTTAGTTTTAATATCTCTCTCTCTCTTTCTCGCTCTTCCTTGTTACTACTCATACACACCATATGAGTATTCGTCCGGACCATCCTTGTTGGGAAGGCTTTCGATGCTTCACTTTGAATACTCCATAACCACCAGATCAATTAGCAATTGCCTCTGATACCACTTTTTAGGAACTCTCGATCAGCGGAAATGACACCACATCTAACTCAAAATCTTAAGGTGTAAAATTAATAGGTCTCTCATCTTATAAACTCCTTACTTTTCTTTATTTTCTTCAATGTGAAATTAATTCTTACACTCCAGATACTTGCTTCTTAACATTATTAGTGTGTTGTATGGTATTGAAAATGGTTTACAATCAAAATATTAATGCCCTGATATCCAAATTCATTAACAAAATATTTCTCTTTGACAATTTCTCAAAAATTTAAATGACGTTTGTGATACTTATTGCAAAAATAGAAAAATATGTGACAATATTTGGAAGCTATTTTTAGTGTCAATTGTGAATATTTTTAGAAAGTTTATATGAGTTGCTTTCAATGTAATACTCTATAATTAAACATGTTTATCGATCAATTATTATCACCATTACAACAGTGAGATAGAGAATAAGAAAAAAAAGAGCAAAAAAGAACAAGTAGAAGCATAATTAATTAATAAAACATCTATGGTGTTTTTTTGTAGCAAGCTAAAGGCTACATACAAATACAAGAAAAATAAATCACATCTATATTATAAGAAAAATTAAAGTTTTAAACATAGTAGAAAGTGCCTATGTTGAAACTGGTGGAAGGCAATATGAGGGAGAGGTGACAGCATTCGTGTTAATTACATGTTTTGTTGCTGCCATGGGAGGTCTTCTCTTTGGGTATGATGTTGATATCACGGGAAGAATCACATCTATGGAACCATTCCTGATTAAATTCTTTTCGATTATGTATCAACAAATGCTGAATGATTACGGTACCAATCAATACTGCAAGTTTGACAACCAGCTACTCACGTTGTTCACATCTTCTGTATCTCGTGGCAATAATAGCTTATTTTTTTGCTACCACAACCTTAATATTGTTTGGACGCAAGCCGTCCAAGTTTTTGCGTGGCATATTTTGAAGAACTGTTGAATGGTTGTCCAATTAACATTTAAATGCTTATCATCGATCTATAGGAGTCTTCGTGGTTCAGTTTTTTCATAAGCTAAACTAAAACTGCACCAAACCATTTTAAATAATTTAAAAGTTGAATTATTTCATATAACAAACCAATTTATAAACTGGTTTATAATGTAAATCCATTTTTAACATGTAAAAAATTAGTTTCAAGATCTCTCTCTTCCATGCTACTCCTTATACACCACATATGAGTATTCGTCCAGACCATCCTTGTTGGGGAGGCTTTCGACTCTTCAGTGTTCCTTAAATGTTCCTTAGCATTGAATACTCCTTGAACCACCAAACCGATTAACCATCGGTTCTGATACCATCCGAGGAGACTTCGACAGGAACCAAGTAAGCGAACATAAGATGAAAAGATACCACATCTAACTCAAAACTTTATGGTGTAAAGTTAATAGGTCTCTCATCTTATAAATTAGTAGAACATCTGTAATATTTTCTTGTAGCAAGTTCAAACTACATACAAATACAAGGAAAATCAATCACATCTTTGTAATAAGAAAAATTAAAGTTTCAAACATGGCAGGAGGTGCCTATGTTAAAACTGGTGGAAGGAAACATGAGGGAAAGACGACAGCATTTGTGTTAATTTCATGTTCGGTTGCTGCCATGGGAGGTCTTATCTTTGGGTATGATGTTGGTATCACGGGAGGAATCACATCTATGGAATCACTCTTGGTTAAATTTGTGGCAATAATAGCTTCTTTTTATTGCTACCACAATCTCAAGATTGTTTGGACCCAAGCCATCCATGTTTTTATGTGGCCTATTTTTTTTATTAGAGCACTATCGTATACTTGCATAATTAACGTTTAAATGCTTATCATTGGTAGATAGGAGTCTTCATGGTTCAGTTTTTTCATAAGATAAACTGAAACTGCACCAAATAATTTTAAATAGTTTAAAAATTGAACTATTTCATATGACAAACTAATTTATAAACTAGTTTATATGTTAAAATCAATTTTTCAATATATAAAAAAAATTAGTTTCAATACTTTTCTAGTTCTCTCTCTTTTTCTCTCTTCCTTGTTACTCCTCATACACCCAATACGACTTGTTGGGCCACCGTGAAGAGCTCTCGACCACCAAAAAGATTTCGGACAGGAACTAAGTAAAAAAACATAAGATGAAAGGACACCACATCAAACTCAAAACCTTAAGGCGTAAAGTTAATAGGTCTCTTCTCTTATAAACGCCTTACTCTTCCTTGTTTTTTTCAATCTGGGACTAATACTTACACTCCTTACACTTGCTACTTAACAGTATTAGTGTGTTGTTATGGTATTGAAAACAGTTTACAATCAAAAGATGAATGTCCTGATACCTAAATTCATTAATAAAATATTTCTCTTTCGTAATTTTTCAAAAATTCAAATGACGTTTGTAATACTTATAGCCAAATTAAAAAAATTCGTGACAGTATTTGGAAGCTATTTTTAGTGTCAGTTGTGGATATTTTTAGAAATTCTATATGGGTTGCTTCCAATATAATAACCTATAATTAAACATGTTTATCGATCAATTATTATCAACACTACAACAGTGAGATAGAGAAGAAGAAGAAAAAAAAGAGCAAAAAAAAAACAACCAGAAGCATAATAAATTAGTAAAACATCTGTGGTGTTTTCTTGTAGCAAGCTAAGGCTACATACAAATACAAGAAAAATTAATCACATCTTTGTAATAAGAAAAATTAAAGTTTCAAACATGGCAGGAGGTGCTAATGTTAAAACTGGTGGAAGGCAATATGAGGCAGAGGTGACAACCAATGCTGGATGATTCGGTATCAATCGATACTGCAAATTGTTGGGGCACCATGGAGAGCTCTCGATCATCTGGGAGACCTTGGGGAGGAACTAAGTAAGAAAACATAAGAGAAAAAGACACCACATCAAACTCAAAACCTTAAGGTGTAAAGTTAATGGGTCTCTCATCTTATAAACTCGTCACTCTTTCTTACGTTCTTCAATGTAGGACTAATTCTTGCACTCTTCACACGCCTCAGACCTCTGCACAACACCTCGGGATATGCCCCATAAGATATGAAGATACCACATCTAATTCAAAATCTTAAGGTATAAAGTTAATGGCTCTAAACTCATGACTCTTCCTTGTTTTCTTCAATGTAGGACTAATTCTTATACTCCTCACACACCACCACTTTTTCTTGTTTTCTTTAATAAGGGACTAATTCTTACACTTCTCACACACCACATATGAGTATTTGTCCGGACCACCATTGTCGGAAAAATTTTAAATGCTTCACGTTGAATACTTCTTAAACCTCTTCCCCCCTCTCTCCCTCCCTCCCTCTCTCTCTCTCTCAAGTCAGTCACCTTTTTCACCTTTTTATTATTTTGCATTACTCGATAATTATTATGTTTTTTTATTTTGAATTATTTTATTTATTTATTTTTAGCTAACTAATTGATAATGGAATCTCATGATCGATATAGCCATCTAACGAATAAGTGAGTCACTATTTTGCATTATTCCATAATTATTATGCCTTTTATGTTTTTATATTTGAAATTATTTGTATTTTTTAGTTAACTAATTATTAATGGAATACGATGATCGATTACTTGTTATCTTATTTAAAAATAGAAAATTATGACAATTATGAAAACTAGTTATTTGAAGTAAAAGCAGAGAGAGATAGGAGAAAATCTGATAATTAATTAAAGTGAAATTAGAAATAATTTTATTTGCATTAATAGCAAACTGAACTATAAAAATTGATCTTTTATAAATTGATTTTTATATAAAAAAAATAGAAACTATAGTTCTAAAAAATTGGTTTATTCAAAATAATTTTGGTTTAGTTTCAGTTCAGTTAAATTGTTTTTTTTGAAACCTTTATCAATCGAATATTTCTAGATTTTGGTGTTGGATATTGCAATTAGGTGAGAAACATCATTAATATATAAGTTTTCTAATCCACATGCATTAATAGTTAGTTCTTTAATACTAATCATTTTTTTATTATCTGTTGTTAAAATAGTTTGTTCCAATCTACTTGTCTGAGATGACTTTGGCTAAATTTAGAGGAGTACTCAACATTGAGTTTCAAATGATGATCACAGTCAGAATTCTAAGTGCTAGTCTCATCAACTATGCAACTTTGAAGCATAAAAATGGACGGAGAGTATCTTTGGGAATTAGAGTTGTGTCAGCAGTTTTGCTATGTGTAGGATCTTTTTGTTTAGAGAAAATACCAAACTCTTTGATTGAAAGAGGACAATACGTAAAAGTTAAGACAATGTTGTAGAAAATCTGTGGCACTAACAATGTTGATGTGGAATATGAAGATCTTGTTGATGCAAGTGAGGCAGCTAGTAAGATGGAAAACCCATGGAAGAACATTATACGACACAAATATAGGCCACAACTCACTTTCTGCTCTTTCATTCCGGTCTCCCAACAATTCACTGGAATTAATGTCATCATATTTTATGCTCCAGTACTTTTTATCATTTTGGGCTTTGGCAGTGATGCCTCCCTCATGTCGGCAGTTATTGTTGGGCCATCGTGAAGAGCTCTCGACTAGCAGAGAGACTTCGGGGAGAAATCAAGTGGTATCAGAGCCGATGGTGGCTCAACAAGGGGTATCAGAGCCAATGGTGGCCCGACAAGGGGTATCAGAGCCGATGGTTAATCGGTCATGGTGGCCCAACAAGTAGTATCAGAGTTAATGGTGGCCTAACAAGTGGTATCAGAGCCGATGGTTAATCGGTCAAGTTTAAGGAGTATTCAAGGTGAAGCGTCGAAAATCTTCCTGGCAAAGATAGTTCGGAAGGCGTGTTCCGCGGTGTGGTGCGGCAGTGTGATGGACGAATACTCAAATGTAGTGGAAGAGTTAGAATGGAGTTGATGCTTGATGTGGAGATGATTCACACTTGAAGGGGAGATTGATATTGCAGGTGTGAGAAGTAGTGTATGAAATTAGCTCTACATTGAAGAAAGCAATAAAGAGTGAGGAGTTTATTAGATGAGAGACCCATTAACTTACTACCTTGAGGTTTTGAGTTGGATGTGGTGTCTTCTCATCTTATGTTTTCTCACTTGATTCCTTTCTGAAATCGCTCTGGTGGTCGAAAGCTCCCCACGGTAGCCCAACAAGTGGTATCAGAGCCGATGGTGGCCCAACAAAGGGGTATTAGAGCTTATGGATAATCGATCATAGTGGCCCAACGAATGGTATCAGAGTCAATGGTGGCCTAACAGTTATCACAGGAGGTGTTAATGTTCTTGCTACACTTGTTTCTCAAGGGTGGCAGACAAATTTGGAAGAAAAGGTGGCATTTAGATGCATGTTTGTCAGGTAAAAAACAAATTTATGGAGAAAATTAATTATCTGGTAAAATATCTCCGTATAAAAGTAATAACTAAAAAGTTAATATATATTATATTAAACGGTTTAATTAGTTATTATCATCACAAGATATCTTGTATATGGGTAGTCAGATTAATATTTTCTATTCAGTCATTTTGTGTAACTAAAGAATGAAAGAATAATGTTGATGTATTTGCAAGGGAGCGCTCTAGTAGTTAATGAATTAGACGAGGAAAGTACAATATTTTTTGATCTCGCCACCTGAGTCGGTGAAGCAATAAAGACGATTTTGAGAAGGACGCATGGCTTAATTACCCTATTGACCTGGGTTGGCGAAAATTACTTTCTTGAATCCTGTTCGATCACATGCTTTGATTAAGTGTTGACATTAATTAAAAAGATCGTTAATTTTTATGGTTAACTCATTATTTAATTTATGTTTCCATAAAAAAGAAGTGATTCATATGAATACAAACTTTACATGATTATTTTGCTAATAGAAAACAATTAATATATGATAAATTTTATCTAACTCTCTCAGAAATAACATATAATTTATTTTTTATGATGTGTCAATTTTTGATTGGTTAATATTTTAATTAATTTGATTATTGACTATATTAATAACTTAAAATTTACTCCATCTCTAATGAATTTCACTCCATTTTAATATTTTTGGTCATGAATCTTTAATTGTTGTCAAAATTAGATAATACTAAAAGTTAAATTTAGAGTCTATATTTGTTATTGTTAGGTCATCAAATTAAAAAGAAATATACTTTCAAACATGATATTGCATCGAATGTTATAATAACAAGTTTTTTATATATTTAAATGATAAATTATTTTTTTTAAGAATGATATTTTTTTTCTCGTGGCCATTGTTTTTTTATTAAATCAAAACCTCTAAACACTTCCCAAACTATATCTAAATGTTCTTTATGCTAAGACGAGTTTCCATTGCTTTGTTCTAGCTCTAGAGTCTAATTATTTATTAATTAGAACCAATATTGTTTAAGTTAGTAAATTTGTTATATATGATTCTTCAATAATTTCTTCCATTATATTATTCCAACAGTTTCTTCTTCTTTAGTGAAGAAGATTATCTATTTTAAATAACAAGCTAATTATAAATGGTCTCTATTATAATTAAAATACTAATTTTAGTTAAATTTAAGGAATTTAAATTAATAGTATAATTAGTAATTAAATTAAAATATTAATTAATAAAAATTAACAAATCATAAAAAATAAATTACATGTTATTTTAAAAATAATTTAATAGAATTTACCATTTTAATATATGCATAAAAGCGAGAAATTTGAAATTATATGAGATAAATGATTAAGTAGAGATTTGATTGAGATTGAAAGGATCATAATAAGAAAATCTGATAATTAATTAAAGTGAAATTCGAAATAAGTTTTATTTGGATTAATAGCAAACTGAACTATAAAAATTGATCTTTTATAAACTGATTTTTATAAAAAAAAAAGAAACTATAGTTTTATAAAATTGGGTTATTTAAAATAATTTTGGTTTAGTTTCACTTCAGTTAAACTATTTTTTTTGAAACCCTTATCAGTCGAATATTTTTAGATTTTGGTGTTGGATATTTCAATCAGGTGAGAAACAACATCATTAATATATAAGTTTTTTAATCTACATGCATTAATAGTTAGTTCTTTAAGACTAATCATTTTTTTATTATCTGTTGTTAAAATTGTTTGTGTCAATTTATTTGTCTGAAATGGTTCTGGCTAAAATTAGAGGAGTACTCAACATTGGGTTTCAAATAATAATCACAGTCAGAATCTAGGTGTAAATCTCATCAACTATGCAACTTCGAAGCATAAAAATGGATGGAGAGTATAATTGGAAATTAGAGCTGTGCCAGCAATTTTGCGGTGTGTAAGGTCTCTTTGCTTAGAAAAAACACTAAACTCTTTTATTGAAAGAGGGCAACACGTAAAAGTCAAGACAATATTGCAGAAAATCTGTGGCACTAATAATGTTGATGAAGGAATATCAAGATCTTGTTGATGCAAGCGAGGTAGCTAGTAAGGTGGAAAACACATGGAAGAACATTATACGACGCAGATATAGGCCACAACTCACTTTCTGCTCTTTTATTCCGGTCTCCCAACAACTCACCGAAATTAATGTCATCATGTTTTATACTCCAGTACTTTTTACCATTTTGGGCTTTGGTAGTGATGCCTCCCTCATGTCTACAGTTATTGTTGGGCCACTGTGGAGAGCTCTCGACCAACAGGGAGAAATCAAGTGGTATCAGAGTCGATGGTGGCCCGACAAGGGGTATCAGAGCCAATGGTTAATCGGTCATGGTGGCTCAACAAGTAGTATCAGAGTTAATGGTGGCCTAACAAGTGGTATTAGAGTCGATGGTTAATCGGTCCAGTTTAAGGACTATTCAAGATGAAGCATTGAAAGTCTTCCCAACAAAGATAATTTGGTAGGCGTGTTCCGCGATGTGGTGCGGCAGTGTGATGGACGAATACTCAAATGTGGTCAAGGAGTTAGAGGGGAGTTGATACTTGATGTGGAGATGATTCACACTTGGGGGGAAGATTGATGTTACAAGTGTGAGGAGTAGTGTATGAAATTAATTCTACACTGAAGAAAACAATAAAGAGTGAGGAGTTTACAAGATGAAAGACCCATTAACTTACTACCTTAAAGTCCTGAGTTGGATGTGGTGTCTTCTCATTTTATGTTTTCTCACTTGATTCCTTCCCGAAATCTCCCTAGTGGTTGAGAGCTCTCCACGGTAGCCTAACAAGTGGTATCGGAGCCGATGGTAGCCCAACAAGGGTATCAGAGCCGATGATTAATCGGTCATGGTGGCCCAACGAGTGGTATCAAAGTCAATGGTGACCTAACAATTATCACAGGGGGTGTTAATGTTCTTACTACACTTGTTTCTATTTTTTGTGTAGACAAATTTAGAAGAAGAATATTGTTTCTCGAAAGTGACAGACAAATTTGTATGAAGGATATTGTTTCTCGAAGGTGGCATTCAGATATTTGTTTATCAGGTAAAAAATAAATTTATGGAGTAAATTAATTATCCGATAAAATATCTCGGTATAAAAGTAATAACTAAAAAGTTAATATATATTATATTAAACGGTTTAATTAGTTATTATCTTTACAAAACATTTTGTATGGGTAGTCATATTAATATTTTCTATTCAGTAATTTTATGTAACTAAAGAACAAAAGAATAATGTTGATGTGTTTGTAAGGAAGCGCTCTAATAGTTAATGAATTAGCTGAGGAAGGTACAATACTTTCTGATCTCGCCATCTGAGTCGGTGAAGCAGTAAAAACGCTTTTGAGAAGGACACATTACTTAATTACTCTATTGACCCGGGTTAGCAAAATTGCTTTTTTAAATCCTGCTCAACCACATACATTCATTAAGTATTGAAAAAATATTAATTAATAAAAAATAAATTACATGTTATTTTAAAAATAATTTAATAGACCTTAATATATGCATAAAAGTGAAAAATTTAAAATTATATGAGATAAATGATTAAGTAGAGATTTGATCGGAATTAGAGGGATACTAATAAGCTAAGCTTGTTTTTGAAAACTATTCCGATATATTCGATCCATATAATATAAATATATAATTTTGTGCGGTGGCGCCGGCAAGGTATAAAAAATAAAAAAAAAATTCTATTTTTATATAAATTTATTTTTCATAAAAAATACTTTTATTTTTATGGTATAAAAGATAAGTTTACAATCATTTTTCGCATATTAATCATTTAAAAAATAAAAAATTTATAAAATGTACTTTATTTAATAAAAAAATGACGGAAAAAAAATCTCTTGACAAATCTATTAAAATAGATCTCGAACGTTATTGAATTTGAATATATGCAAAAATACTTTAACTTTTAAATTAAAAAAAAAAGTCAAATAGATGTGTAGTTAGAGTTTGTGTGTCATATCTAAAAAGATAAAATGCATATATAAACTAAGATGAAACCAAAATTATACAATTCATCCAAAATAAAAAATGTTACATAGATCTCCCAACTGGACGTTTTTATGCAAATCAAATAAGACCCGTTCGAATTACACAATCTAACACTAATTCGAATCGGTGCAATTCGAATTACCATAGAAAATGCAAATTGAATCTGTTCAATTCGATTTATGCATGGACAAAATCTTAGAGTAAATCCAATCACATTGATTTTCTAGTTATATATGCACGTGAGCACCCACTAATTCGAATGACACCAATTCAAATTACAGGCAGTTTATTTACTTGTATAATTTGAACTTAACTGATTCAAATTACCATAAACTTAACTTATTAATTTTTATATGTTATTTTTAAGTTAATAAATAAATAAATATTAATTTTATTATAATAGTAAAAAATTATAGCATACTAAAATAGAATATTAGAAAAAATACTATATAATATAAAAATATATNAAAATTGTCAAACATAAATTATTTTCAACTCTTATTCATAAATTGAAATAAAAATAACATATAAAAATTTAACAACTTTTTAAATATTCTTTCTATAATAAAAAAAATATTTATTTATTAAATTAGAAATAATATATAAAATAACATATTTTAGTACTCTTTTTAAGTACTCTCAATAAATTTAACGTAACGTGACATTTATAATGAAGTTTTTTTATTATTTATAGTAAATATTTATAATAATTACTTTTATTTAATTTACTATTGAATGTATTCTTTATTATATTTATTATGGGTATTATTAATTGAAGAAAAAGTCTAGCGGCCAGCAACTTTATTAAATTCTGTCCCACATGTAACCAGCAAAGAAAAGTGAATTATTAGATGAAATCTCACACCAATTTCACACCATTAAAATCACCATTTATAGCTATTTGATGGCTACAAATCACAAAAGTTGCTAGACCCCTAGCACTACTCTTAAATGTAATGTTATTGTACCTTTATTGTATTCATTATTTTTTAAATTTGTTATAATTTTTTTTATACTTTTTCTAGTATATTTTTTTATATTATATAAGTAAATAAACTACTTGTAATTCGAATTGGTGTCATTCGAATTAGTGGGTGTTCACGTGCATGTATAATTTAAATCAATATGATTCAATTTACTTTAAGATTTTGTTCCTACATATATCGAATTGGACAGATTCAATTTGCATTTCTTATGATAATTTAAATTGTACCGATTCAAATTAGTATTGAATTGTGTAATTCGAATGGATCTCATTCGATTTACATAAAAACCTCCAATAATTGAGAGATTTCCATAACATTTTTCATTTTCGGTAAATAGTGTAATTTTGATTTCATCTTGATTTATATTTACATTTTACCCTATCTAAAAACATGTGCTATTTCTTTTTATATAATATACTTTAGGACGAATCAAGTAGAGATAAAATAAAATATTTTTTAATTTGAAAGATTCCATATAAAATTATCCTTATAAAATGAAAAAAAAAATTATTTTTATTTGTTTAATAAACTGATTTATATATTTTTTATAATATATTTAACTAATAACATATTATATAAGTGAATATATTTATTAGGTATAGTTGTAGATCTAAAGTATCTAATAATGATATTGCAAAAAGAGAATTTGTAAAGGACAAATTTTTAACAAATTTGCCACTTCACTCTATGTATACTTTCGTCTGATGATAATATGTCAAATTAAAATTAAACTCCAATGATAGGCAATGTTCTTTATCTAGTTAGCATTACTTGTACTTGTATTTTTAGAGTACTCCCGACATTAAAGCGATAAATATGTTAGTTGAAACAATATCATAACTGAAATTGCGTAACACGGATTAGAACCATATGACAGAGTTATTAGTGCATATGTATGGTATTGAAAACAGTTTTTAGTCAAAAGATAAAAATCCTAGCATCTCGGTTCATTAATAAAATATTCAGAGGTTTGACAATTTCTTAAAGAATGAAATGACGTGTGTGGATACTTATCGCTAAAATAGAAAAATCAGATAGTAATTGAAAGTTATTTTTAGTGTCAGTTATAAATATTTTTAGTAATTTATCGTGGATTGTTTCTAATGTAATACTCTATAAATTAAACATGTTTATCCATTAATTATCATTATTACTACAACAGTGAGATATAGAAGAAGAAAAAAAAAAGAGACCATCAAAAAATGAGCCAGAAGCTTAATTACTTAGTAGAATATTTGTAGTGTTTTTTTAGCAAACTAAAACTACATACAAAGGCGAAAAAAATCGATCACATCTTTGTAGTAAGAAAAATTAAAGTTTGAAAGATGGCAGGAGGAGCTCACATTGAAACTGGAGGACGACATTACGAGGGAGAGGTGACAGCATTTGTATTAATTACATGTTTCGTTGCTGCCATGGGAGGCCTTCTTTTTGGGTATGATCTTGGTATCACAGGAGGAGTCACATCTATGGAACCATTTTTGGTTAAATTTTTTCCCACTGTGTATAAACAAATGCTTGATGATTCTAGTACTAATCAATATTGCAAGTTTGACAACCAGCTACTCACGTTATTCACCTCCTCTTTGTATCTTGCGGCATTAATAGCTTCATTTTTTGCTGCCACAACCACAAGATTGTTCGGACGCAAACCATCTATGTTTTTGGGTGGCTTATTTTTTCTTATTGGAGCACTGTTGAATGGCTTCGCAATTAATGTTGAAATGCTTATCATTGGTCGAATATTTTTAGGTTTTGGTGTCGGATATTGCAATCAGGTAAGAAACGACATCATTAATATAAAAGTTTTCTAATCCGCATGCATTAATACTTAGTTCTTTAAGACTAATAATTGTTTTTTATGATCTCTTGTTAAAATAGTCTGTGCCGATTTACTTGTCTGAGATGGCTCCAGCTAAAATTAGAGGAGCACTCAATATTGGGTTTCAAATGATGATCACACTCGGAATCCTAGGTGCAAACCTCATCAATTATGCAACCTCGAGGCATAAAAATGGATGGAGAGTATCTTTGGGACTTGGAGCTGTGCCAGCAATTTTGCTGTGTGTAGGGTCTCTTTGTTTAGAGGAAACACCAAACTCTTTAATTGAAAGAGGACAACATGTAAAAGCCAAGACAATGTTGCAGAAAGTCCGTGGCACGAACAATGTTGATGAGGAATATCAAGATCTTGTTGATGCAAGTGAGGCAGCTAGTAAGGTGGAAAACCCATGGAAGAACATTACAAGACGCAGATATAGGCCACAACTCACTTTTTGCTCTTTCATTCCCTTCTTCCAACAACTCACCGGAATTAATTTTTATGCTCCAGTACTTTTTACCATTTTGGGTTTTGGCAATGATGCTTCGCTCATGTCTGCAGTTATCACAGGAGGTGTTAATGTTCTTGCTACATTTGTCTCTGTTTTCTGTGTAGACAAATTTGGAAGAAGAATATTATTTCTTGAAGGTGGCATTCAGATGCTTGTTTGTCAGGTAAAAATAAATTTATATAAAAAATTTTATATGTATGTATGTATGACGCGACTAAGCAAGATTACTATTGCATGGATTGTAGATTGTGGTTGGAGTCATGATCGGTTTGAAGTTTGGATTGAATGGTCAAGGATCATTTAACAAAGGAGAAGCAGACATCCTGTTGGTGTTTATATGTTTATACGTTGCAGCATTTGCATGGTCATGGGGGCCATTAGGTTGGTTGGTACCAAGCGAAATATGTTCTCTTGAAATTCGCGCAGCAGGCCAAGCTATTAATGTGGCAGTGAACATGTTCTTTACTTTTGGCATCGGTCAAATCTTTCTTAGCTTGCTTTGCCACTTGAAATTTGGTCTCTTTTTCTTCTTTGGTGCTTGGGTGCTTGTTATGACCATTTTCATTGCCTTCTTGTTACCCGAGACTAAAAACGTCCCTGTTGAAGAAATGAACTATGTTTGGAAGTCCCACTGGTTTTGGAACAAGTATATACCTGATGATGCCGTTCCACCAGCTTACAATAGTTCCAAAGCTGCTCCTTGAAGTTAATTAGCGAATCATTAAATAATCTTTTGTTCTCAGATAGGGATCAATATAGTTTTTATTCTTGCTACTTTCACAAAAATAAGGATTAAAAAAAAAAAGACTTATCAGATCAAGCTTATATGCAAAGATATTCTTTGGCATAAGGGATATTTCTTCATGTAACTTCCCAACATATCAAATTATTGAGTAGAAATAAGATTGATTTCTTTAACTTTTATCTCTTCATATCATTCATTCCCTCCCCCTCTTTCTTCTATTATATCTAGTACATTTTATATGATCATTAGATTTTCTTGGTG